>NC_081425.1:22847230-23147230 GCF_949786415.1 Peromyscus eremicus | reverse complement strand
TAATTCTCTGTGGATACGGTGTTCTAACATAAAAATTTACCAACTTAGATAATTAGCAAAATTTCTAATGTTAAACATGACAATATTTTTAAAATGCTACTATTATCACAAAAACCTTTAAAAGAATTATGGTATAGATTTTTGTTGGTAGACATGATGTTTTTATGAGGACAAATTCTGAAACTGATGTCTACATAGTGGTTATTTTGAAATTTTTGATAAATCTTGCCAAACCAGTTTAAGAAAGATTGTTCAGTTCATACTCTCACTAACAACATATAAAATAGTTTCCATTTTGTGAAGCTACTTCAATTTTAAAATATGTCTAATATTAATACATTAAAGTGTCATTTGTGATGTGATCACAAAGTAAGTGGAGGACATCCATTAAGAAATACAGAGAGGCCCACAGAAATCCACAAAGATACCTCCACAACAGACTGCTGGCAATGGTCGAGAGACAGCCTGAACTGACCTACTCTGGTGATGGGATGGCCAAACACTCTAATTGTCGTGCTAGAAACCCCATCCAACGACCGAGGGATCTGGATGCAGAGATCCATGACTAGGCCCCAGGTGGATCTCTGGGAGTCCAATTAGCGAGAAAGAGGAGGGTTTATATGAGCAAGAATTGTTGAGACCAAGGTTGGATAAAGCACAGGGACAAATAGCCAAATGAATGGAAACACATAACTATGAACCAATGGCTGAGGGGTCCCCAACTGGATCAGGCCCTCTGAATGGGTGAGACAGTTGATTGGCTTGATCTGTTTGGGAGGCATCCAGGCAGTGGGACCGGGTCCTGTGCTCATTGCATGAGTTGGCTGTTTGAAACCTGGGGCCTATGCAGGGTTGCATGGCTCGGCCTGGGAGGAGGGGACTGGACCTGCTTGGACTGAGTCTACCAGGTTGATTTCAGTCTGCCGGGGAGGCTTTGCCCTGGAGGAGGTGGGAATAGGGGGTGGGCTGGGGGAAAGGTGAGGGGGGCGGGAGGGGGGAGAACAAGGCAATCCGTGGCTGATATATAGAACTGAACTGTATTGCAAAATAAAAAAAAAAGAAAAGAAACACAAACACTCATTTATTTTCTTTCCTTCCCTCCCACTAACAGGATGCTAATTTTTGTGTATCTCTATATCATATTAAATGAGAATGATGATCTAGAGAATATCAGCTGCCATCTAAAGAATATAGTCAGCATTTGACTTTAACAAATGTGTTCTGCTTTGAGAAAGCACTCCATGAGAAAAGGCCTATGGACACTGTTTCATAGCTCTTGGACATGGCTTTTGAAGGCCAAAGTGTAAAGCCAGATCTCAGGCACAAGAAAGTCAAAATGAATTTCTTATTTTATAGGAGTCCACAATATAGTTCTTATAATTCATAAAATAGTTCCTGGGTGAAGGAGATGGCTCAGTGGGTAACATGCTTGCTGTATAAGGAGCTGAGGAACTACCTGCATTTGGACCCCCAGCTCTCACATAAAACCTGGAAGTGGTGATATCCACCTATAACCTCAGTGCTGAAGGGGCTAGATTCAAGTTCAATAAAAATTTGATCTTGTGAGTCAGGTGAACAGTGACGGAGGAAAACACCTGACATTGGCTTCTGTCCTTCATATAAGCACTCATACATGAACCATTCCAACATTCCAGAGAAGTTTGAATGTACTGCTCTGTACTGTGATCTGAAAAGTACATGTTTTATTTGTACATGAATGGACACACACACCATAGATTGTCTCATTTAAATCAGCATCTATATAAAAAATTCTATCATTTAACTCATTCATTTACATAATCATCAGCTTGTTCAACCATTTATAAATATTTTTAAACTTTCGTTTCTTCTTTGACCATTTCTTTCTTTCCTATTTTCCCCCTCAAATCATGAAACCAGTACTTTTAATTGGTGTCATTCAGGGGGCTAAACACATAATAGTTCTTTTCACCCTTTCATGTTTATAACCAGTAGAGAAATAGTCACAGGGGTCCAGCAACTGCCTATCAAATTCCCTACTTTATTACTTAAGTCTCTGAAGTCTTGAGATATACTCTTCCTGTACTCCAGAATTAAATTTTCTTAGTCACAGTCTAGCTAGAAAAATGTGAGCTTTCTCAGTAGCATTCTACCCTAGAAAACTGAAGTTTTAAAGTAATGGAGATCCAGCTGATGTACCAGACAGACTTGGACATTTATTAATCTGCAATGATGTGGGTAGGGGGGAGATGCGGGAGACATTGAGTAATGAGTCCTGTGTTATAGTTACATAGGGGAAAGAGGTCTGGTGTGGTCTTGTGCAATCAGGAGACTATTGATAAACACTACATGTATTTAAAACCCAGAGGGACTTTGTTTTCACAAAAAAAAGAGAAGAAAAACATTTGATATGATTTTATATATTGTGCAACTGTACTGGCTGGTTTTGTGCGTCAAATTGACACAAGCTAGAGTCATCAGAGGAAGGAGCCTCAGTTCACGAAATGCTTTGATGAAATCCAGCTGTAAGAAATTTTTTCATTTAGTGATCACTGGGGGAGGGACCAGCTAATAGTGGATGGTGCTATCCCTGGGTTGTTCGTCTTGGGTTCTATAAGAAGGTGGGCTGAGCAAGCCATGGGAAGGAAGCCAGTGGGCAGCACCCCTCCTTGGCCTCTGCATCAGTTCCTGCATCTGGTTTCCTACCTTGTTTCAGTTCCTGTCCTGACTTCCTTCAGTGCTGAAGTGTATGCCAAATAAACCCTTTCTTCCCCAACATGCTTTTTGGTCATGGTGTTTTGTCGCAGCAATGGAAAAAAACCCAAGCTAAGACAGAAACATACACATGCACAGCAGCATTGCATGATACTCATAAATATATATAAATTTATACACCAGATTATAATTAATTTAATTTACATGAAGAAATGAACATATATGGAGAAGATGCTTGGGTGATCTCTGGTGGAAGTTATCCGTGTAGAGACAGAAGAGGAGAGAGGTGACTGTTCTATCCTGCTCCTTAGTAGTTAAGGAAGGAGGAAAGATTTGAGAGTCCCTCTATTCTCGCTTCTCATTGATGGAGCACAGAACTCAACTTATCCCTTTGTGGTAGAACTGGATGAGAGAGGGTTACAAGAAGATAATTTTCATGGATCTTAATAATGTATTCATTAAAGCAACAACCTAGGAATTATCAATTTCCACTTAAAGAATATAGTCAGCATCTGACATTACCAAAAGTTTTTTTTTTCCTTTTACTTCTCACTGCTTTGGTTTTAATTATCATTAATAATGTTTTCTTATAATCCACAATTTACTTCCAAAATATTTACATTTTAATGGTAAACTGTTCTGTTTATGCCCTTGTCTGGACTTGCAGAGAAGAGGAAATGGACAAGGAACTTCTGTTTGTATAATTTCAGAATACAATGCTTTTGGATTAACAGAGTTTCATGTTAGCCTGAGAAAGGAAGATGGAGGGTAAATGTCAAGGGATAAATTCCAGGATGGATTCTCTATTGCTTTTACCTTGCAGGTAGAAGCTACAAACAGAGAGCAACCATGCAGGCAGCATCTAAGATAACAGCTTTGAGGAATTCCAAGTAGAGTGGAGAAATTGGCTAAACCACCCTATAATTTTTATTTAATGATTTTGCACTGCACTGAGGGGAGAAAAGCTGTTTCTTAAAAGTTCTTTGTTCAACGAGGAGGAGGCAGAGACAGAAGAAATGCCTATTGTTTATGGTTGTTTGTTATTTCATAGGGTTCATACACACTTGCACACACATGTATGTGTGGGCGCTCTATGGCAAGGGGAAGAGAAGAGAAAAGATCATCTTGGGATTAAACTATAAAAACAGACACTGGATCAGAGGAGAAAATGACTGGCAATCAAACCCCTGAGTGAATCCACAGTGCCTTTAATTCTCCCCTAATCAAAGAGCAGCACATGGCGGTGAGTGATGGCCAGAGCCCTGGAGATTATGCAGAGGGTGACTTCATTCAGAGAAATCTTGGCATGCTTCCTAACCTCTTAGCCTGAGGGGGAATTTCTTAAATTTTATTTGTGTTCTTCACCTGGGAGAATTGATGTCTTCAAGAAAGCACAAGACAGAGGCTAAACAGACATGCAATAAAATTATCCTCGTTGGATGGGTCAGGAGCTGCCTGATAACTCAGGCTACGCCTACATCAATCACAGAGCAGCAGGGGCTGCACCGTCAAGGAGACCTGAAGGTGGCAGGGCTTGCAGCTGTGGGTCTTAAATAAAGGTGCAGAAGGCACACCCTTCAAAACTGCATCTCCAGCTGTGAATAATGACCTCTGTTCATTGTTCTGTGGGTCTTGAAATTTTAACAAGAACTTTTTTTAAAGCAAATGGCAAATAAACTAATAATGACATAGCATCATTTCCCACTGAAGAGGAAGCCACCTTTTCCTTGCACGGATGCTCTTCTGATATTTAGGGGCTTTTAAATCTAAAATATGCAGGAAGATGTGTGAGAGAGATGATGAAATGGAGCACTACCCAGAAACAAGTCAGCCAGTGTCTTTTTCTGTCTTTTTGTAAAAGCACATTCAGGCTGTGCTTCTAGATAAACGGATAAGCAAATATCAAATTCTGTGGTACCATTTTCATTATTGCTCATTAGAGAGACCCAAGTTTATAAAATGTATTATATCTGTTTTTAAGGAAACCAGGGCATCTTGTGGCCATCAGAATTTATAGAACCCTGCCCAATAACTTCAACTGGATTAGATTTTAGCTCTGCAAACAGTCTTATCTCTTAAGAGCTAGGGTCAGAAATTAAATTATAAATTGATATTATCAATAGCAGAAATGTTATCTTGAGCCCAGGAGGCTAGAGGCTGATTGAATCTCATTCATCACAGATGGCTTTGTGGGTGATGGCTGTGTTTGGGTGTGAGGCTGTGTTTAAGTGTTGCAACTAGTAGGCTGGTTAGCTGAGCTGGTCAGCACACAGGGATGATGGGGAGGCAGCACCATCCCTGGGCTGCTATGGCCCATTAGCACTTCTTTAGCAACAATCTACAACAATCATTCAGAGCATATGTGGACATATCATGTCCCACCAACGACCCCAACAACAGAGACAACTCTAGATATGGAAAATTATTGTTATTATTATTATTGTTGTTGTTTTTCAAGACGGTTTCTCTGTATAGCCTTGGCTGTCCTGAAACTCACTCTGTAGACCAGGCTGACCTGATCTCACAGAGATTCATCTGCCCTTGTCTCCCAAATGCTAGGATTAAAGGTGTGTGCCACCACCACCCGGCTAAAAAGTCATTGGTGTTAACAAGAAGACCACCATGAAAGCAGAATTCCCAAAGTGAACGACAATTCTGATACTCTCCTTATATTTAGGGGACTTTAAATATAAAAATATGCAGAAAGAGACACCAGTGATACAGAAATGGAGTGCTACAAGTCAGCCAGATATGATGATCCAGAGGAAATCATGAAGCAGGGGAAATGAACCAGTGAGAATTGTGTGGTGCTGCAGATAGAGACGATTATAGTACAAACAGCCAGAACACAAGAAATAGCAATTGAGAAGAGGCATAAGCAAAGTGAGCAATGTAAGAAGGAAGAGGAATGAGGACCAAGATCTGCACAGCAAGGCTGTAAACTTAGTGACAAGTCTTTCTCCTCTTCTCTTGCTACTCTGGAATTGTTGTAGAAGTTACTCTTGATTCTTGGAAGTCTAGCTATACAGTAGTTTCTAATTTCTCTTACTTATTTGTATGTCCTTATAATAAAATTCCATCTGGAGGTTAACTGAGGGTGGCTTTGTGCAGTAATGCCCAAACATTTTCATTAATGAAAGTATTACAGTGCCTTAGGAATTGGTTTTTAAATCTGAGTTTCTCATCTTATCTCATAATTGTCACTAGCCTCTGCACCCATTTGTGGTACTAGTCAACTATGAGAAACAACAAACTTATCAAAGTCCTAAATAGAATCAAATCATGATTATGACTTATTATATTTAAATCTCACTCCATATATATGTAGATATGTAGATAGATAGATACAAATAGATGGGTGGATAGATGATAGATAGATATAGTGGGAGACTTTCATTGCATTTGAAATCAGTAAAATCTATTTATTAAGAAATAATTTCTCCTGGCTTTAAAATAGTCTATAGCTAATATAGGTTGTGCTGAGACAACCTGTGAGTAGAAGGCTTGAGAGATCCACGTTGCTACCTCACAAAGATTATCTGATTTATCTACCTTTCTCCTGTGCAATGTTATTGGAATCAATCCATGTTCATGAAGTTCATCAAAATCTTCTTCCACTGTATGTATTATCAGAAAGCTAAATTTCATTTCTGTATAGCCACATACTCATTAGGTTAATGCAACTCAATTAACACAAGCATGGCTTCAAATGTAGAAATCTATTTTGCATATTATTTGCTTATATAGCTTGATTGTGTGTATGTAGGCTGATTAGTATTTTAGTACTAATACAGCAAACAGGAATTGGACACATTAAAAAAATGTAGGGAAAAGTCATTATTCTTCATAACCATGAGATGAAAAGAAGATAAAAAATAACTTTCAAACAAAATAATTGTGTTTCTTTTTAGAGAATGGATGAAAGAACAATATTAGTATGATGTGAATATGAACACATTTCTTTGGTAAACAGCTGCTTCCATTAAAAACTGAGACAAGGAATGGATTTCTTGTAAGAAGCTGTGGGTACAGGTTTGCAATGACAAGGTAACTACATAGAATGAGAAATGCTGTTGGCAATACCAATTCGTGAAGCCACAATGGAGTGCTGAGAGACAAGTGTTGTGACCATGTCACTTTGCATTGGGAAATGACTGAGAGGAAATAGAGGCAGCAGTAGTGAAAGCCTGAGAAAAAAGTTGATCACCACATAGGAACACTGGGAACTACAGCAAAGACCACACATCTGCACTTCAAATGTATGTACTCTTCTATTGTGGAGTGTGGTACTTGTTCTGACAGTTATGAAGTCTTAGTAAGGCTTACTGTGCCAGGTGGCAGGAGATAGATAGGAAGTAATGAAATGAGGAGGTGTAGCACAAATACTTGTCCTTAAAACCCCATACTTTTGTTGACCCATTCTCTATGTCTCTGGAGGAAAGGAAACAAGTCACAGAAACTGTTGTGAGACAAGACTTTTCCTGGGGAGACATGTCCTTTCACCACAGATAGGGTACCTAGGACAGACCAAAGTACAGATAACGTCCAACTTGGTGAATCAATGAGTTCTATTGGGTATACTTACAGGAATATGGGTGAGGGGTTACTTAAAGGAACAGAAATGACTCAAAGACAGCTACATCGCTAAAGTCCACCCCAACATGGGTGACAATTCACAAAAGCTGGAAACCTAGAGCACTCTGCACAGCCTGCAGGCAGCTTAATAGGTTGGAGAGTGTCCTGTTCAGGGGCCTCAGTTAGTCTGTATCTGTGGTGGTTTGAAAGAAAATGGCCTCCAAAGAGAGTGGCACTATTAGGAGATATGGCTTTTTTGGAGCAGGTGTGGCCTTGTTGAAGGAACTGTGTCACTGTAGGGGGTAGGCTTTGAGGTCTCCTATGCTCAAGCTACTCCCAGTGAGACAGTCTACTTCCTGTTGCCTGCATATTAACATGTATCGGGTCCTTCTCCAGCACCATGTCTGCCTGTATGCCGCCATTCTCCCCACCATGATGATAATGAACTAAATCTCTGAAAATGTAAGCCACCCTAACTAAATGTTTTTCTTTGATCAGAATTACATGGTCATAGTGTCTCTTCACAGCAATGAAGAAACCCTAACTAAGACAGAAGTTGGTACCAGAGACTAGGTTATTGGTGTGAATGGCCTGAACATGTTTTTGTTTAGAAGAATTTGGATTTTGGTACTTTGGGTTAGGAAAGCATTGGAATGATTTAAGTGCTGTTTAATGAGTCATACTAGTATGAGCATGGAAGACAGAGGTACTAAGTGTGATTTGAACTGTGAGAGGCTGGCTCAAGAGTTTTCGGGGAGAAGAATTTTAGTATGTTGCTTAGAGCTCTTTCTTGTGATATTTTGGTGAAGAATGTGGCTGCTTTTTTGCCCTTGTCTGAAAAGTCAGCCTGAGGCTAAAGTGAAGAGTTTTGGATTAATTTCATTGGCAGAGGAAATCTCAGTACAGCACAGTATAGACTCTGCCATGTGGTAATCAATGTTAACTCAGATGATGAGATTTATAATGAAAAGATGCAAGCTAAGCAAATGAAAATACAAAATGTACAGATTGAAAAAAGGGGCACCAGAAGTGGAATAGAGCTAAATCTTGTGTTCAAGGAGATAAATGGATTAAGAAATGGAATAAAGGAAGTGATGACCTTGGGGCAAGATCCAACTTGTGAAAAGGAATTAAAGAAAAGCTTAGAGTTGCATGTGATGGCACATACCTTTAATCCCAGCACTTGGAAGACAGAGGCTGGTGGATGTTGAGGCCAGCCTGGTCTACAGAGAAAATTTCCGAAAAGCCAAGCTTACTTAGTGAAGAAAATCTTTGAAAACAGAAAGCTGGTTAAGATGTAATTGAATGAGTGGGACATGGTCCAGTCCCAGCAAACAGCAGAACTTGGCAGCTTTGGCCGTGGGATTCTGGCTTTAGAATTAAAGATAGAAGAAAGGAGCTATGGCATTTGTCCCTGAGACTAAGGAAATCCACTGAGGGCCGGCATGTGTCAGAGGTGTCCCTGAATGGAGGCCTAGAGAGAGAGGCCATTATGTGAAGCTGTGAAGTTGAAGCCTGGATTATCTTGGAGAACCCAAAATGTTGGAGGTGCTGGAGCTGTGGGATACCTGCCACGAAAAGCTGCTAACAGGGAATGTAACCAGCCCAAGAGAGAAGTGTGCTGCAGTCAACAAAGCTGAAAACAGTTGGACATCCAAAGAACGTTTTGACATCAGACAGGGAAATGCAGAGTTTGGAGTTTGGCCTGCTGGTTTTCAGTCTTGCTTTGGTCCAATATTTCCTGGTAATATATATCCCATGCTATTCTATATTGTAAGGATGTGATTTTTTTTAATTTTTATTTTATAGGGGATTATAATTAAGAGATTGCATGAATCTCAGAAGAGACTTTGAACTTAGAACTTTAAAACATTGTTGAGACTGTGATAGATTATGGGGATTTTTGAATTTGGACTAAATGCATTTTTTGCATTATGAGATTGTTATAAGCTTATGGGGGCCAAGAAGTCTAACATGGTAGTTTGAATGTAATTGGCCCCCATAATCTCATAAAGAGTGGTACTACTAAGAGGTATAGCTTCGTTGGAGTAGGTATGGACTTGTTGGAGGAAGTATGTCATTGTGGGGGTGGACTTTGTGATCTCCTATACTCAAGCTACTCACAGTGAGACAGTTCACTTCCTATTGCCTGCATATCAACATGTAACAGTTACTTCTCCAGCACCATGTCTGCCTACATGCCACCATGCTCCACCTCATGTTCCCTACCATGATGATAATGGACCTCTGAAAATGTAAGCCATCCAAATTAAACATTTTTTTTCTTGTATAAGAGTTGCATGGTCATGGTGTTTCTTCACAGCCATAGAAACCCTAACTAAGACAATATTTAAGACACTATCCATTCAAGATGGTCTCTGCTTCTTCTGGGTAGCTGGTCTAATTTTAAGAGTCTCCTTTGCAGCTTGGCTCTTCTGAGAGTGACTTTCTGGAGTCTTTAATGTTTACTCTTTTGGAGGGAAGAGCCCAGTGAGTCTGATCAGTTTCAGGGACTTCCTGAAGCTATTTTAAGTTGTTTAGTTTCTGTTTTAAGGAAACTACTTCTCTGTAGTATGGAATGTTTCAGCTTCTGTGGGGACCTACACAACAAAAACAAATATAACAGTAACAGAAAATGTAACTGATCTTTCCTTCTTTCTTTCCTCCCTTCCTGTCTTCCTCCCCTACCTTTCTTTCTCTATACTTGTAACATTCAAAAATGCTTTTTATTTTGAACTAATTAGGAGGTTTAAAAACATTGTAGAGTACTTATAGTGTGTATGTCTTATCCTTCTAGTATATGTATGCAGCCAAGTTCCTAGTTATTCAAACCAGGAAGGTAATATTGATACAACCCCATCAACTTATCCATGGACTCATTGGAATTTTCCATTTGTCCCCTAGTATCCTTTTCAAGGTTCTGAGTCTCACACTGCTTTTACGTTTCATGGGTTTTAGATGCCAAACTGATGGCATTTGTGAACCTTTCTATATGAATTTCACAAAGCTAGTTGTTTGCTACCTAGTATCTTTAGAGATTCTGATTAGGAATGAAGTTTTGCCCCCTTGGCAAGACAATTATGGTGATGAGACTGTGCTCTTCCCAGTGATTCTTACTGGAAGGTGCATGTTCTTCCTCTACTTAATTTTCTTGCTTGTATATGTACACATACATGTGTGAGAAGGCCAGGCAAATACCATGACAGGCTCCTAATAACTCAGTTAAAAAGTAGGCTTCAGTTCCTGCTAGATATGCAGTTTTTGGGGAAACTATGAACAAAGGACAATTAATATCAGCACTCCTGACAGTAGGGATGAGGGAGATAACACATGCCAAGCCTCGGCTACTGGGCCAGCCCCCCACAAAAACTCAAGGTAGTAACCAAATAAAGACAAAGCCTGGGACTTGTCCAGGCTTGCTCCAAAATGGAAAAACTGTAACTTTAACCAGCCCCTGCTAGCCCTAGCCAATTAAAACATACTAACATGATGGCCACTCGCATAAGCCAATCATATCTGAGATGACGTAACTGTTTCTGAAACTCCCTTTAGCTGTGCTTAAAAGGAGCCTGTGAGCTTCTCTTAGGTTTGCCATTTTGCCTTTGTGTCAGATAGGTGGCCCCAGCACTCAAGATAATAAATGCTCTTGAAGATTGCATATATGGAAGGTGGTCTTTTGTGGGACTTCTCTAAAACCCTAACAATGTATATATGTGTTTCAAAGACTATTTTCTGAGGTCACTTTTCCCACTGAATCTGGACTTTGACAATTCTGGCTTGTCTAGCTAGCCAGCTTGTCCCAGGGGAACCCTGTCTCTACCTGCTGAGTACTGGGATTACAGGTAAGACACCATGCCTCCATGGCTTTTAGGTAGGTTCTGGGGATCCAAACTCTGGTCCTCAACTTGTAAAGCAAGCATTTTATCCATTGAGACATCTTCCCAGCACAATATTGGATGTCTGATTATTAGTGATGTTTGCTTTGATCATCTGGTTACCGTAGCAACGGACCTGGTTCTCAAGTGTAAAGTTCTAATTTTTTCCATGTAATTAGCGAGGCCTATGGGAAAATACTGTACAGCCCTGTGAATTATCCCATTCACCATCACCATTTTACCATCTAATTTGAGCATCCAAAGATGATTCTTCTCAGAAATAATGATTGCAAACCATACTGTTTGACAATGGCTTTTACCTATTTCCTTATTTTATTTTATTACTTGACATTAATAAAAGGGAGAGCAATCTGTTCTCTATGATTTGTTGTTTCTCAGAGATTTTCTTTTATATCAAATTCCCACTCTCCTACCTATACATATTTTCCTGTCCTCATAGGTTGTATCACCTTTTTAATAACCAAAGTCCCCATGGTTGGTGATGAACCTGACTTTATTGGTCCTCTACATGTTCTTCTTTTGCCTTGGGTTGTGGGATAAATGATTGGCTTGTCCTACTGCTGTGGAGATAAGTCACTTAACTTGGTGTCCCATTCATATCTTTTCATCACCCTGCTGGCCCTAGTTTTCAGTGATGTATTCTGGACTGTCCACTGCCTTCATATCAGCCTGAATCTACCAGAACTTCTTACTTTTAGAAAAGTCATTCTATTTAAGTCAAGTTCAAAAGAGCATTGCTCAATGTTGGGCATTTTGTCTGGCAAACTTCACTTCTTTTCTCTTTCAGTAATGGTTTTCACTGTGCTGTGACCTCTTTACATTGTGTGGGCTTAGTGAAGTTAACTGAAAAGGTCACCAGTCTTCCCCAGACACAGAGAGATATCATCATTCAACCATGACTGTCTACTCTCTTTCCTTGGACTCTGAACCATGACTGAATGAGGCAAAGAAGGAGAAACAAGGCAGAATAAAAGTATTCAGAACATGTTCATTCCCACGGTAGATCTAAAGATGCAGGTCCTTAATGTGGGGCAATGAAATGTATGTGGCTTTCCCCATTTTCTGTTATATTTACAGCCTGATTCATTAATATCCTATTGAACTTATGAGTTTTCTGATATTATGTTAATAAATACAATGTGTATACTTTAGCCAGAATAATTTTTCCACAGCTTGGGGAAAAGAAGTCCCAATGCACCAATGCATTTCAATATGAAAAGTCTTGGAAATACTTTTCTCAATAGTAAAAACTTAAATAAAGAAACACCAAGTCTTTTGTTGATGAGAACTAAATGTGTAGAGAAGTGGATACTGACTGTTCCTCACAGATTTTGGCAGATTGTTCAGGGACAAGAACATTTCAGACATTAAATATGACATACTTCAAAACTATCTAGTGAAGGTCAACAGACCTTCCATCCAAAAATCTATGTCTTTTTCCCCCTCTCTTGAATTTTCATCTAGATTTAATTTCTGGTCTCCATCAGTCAGTTCCCATGTCTCTTTGTGTGCCTCATCCAATTGGCTGAACTCTCTCTCTAATCTTTCAGAAGCTGGGTAAAAGCCTATTTTGTGCTGTTGATCTCTGTCCAGTTGGCAACTCCATACTGTTTATAAGGCTCCCCTATTACTTCAACTGAGCCCTAACCTCTCTACTGAGAATGGAACAGAATACACAAGTTGGTAAGCTCACATATTCTAATATTATTAGAGTTAGAAGAAAAGGAAGAATAATGATGACCATGATGGTAGATGATGACAGATTGGTGGTGGTGGTGGTGGTGATGATGATGATAATGATGATGATAATGATGATGAATGGTACATTTTTTTTGAGATAAGGTCTTGGTATGAAGCTCTGGCTGGCCTGGTACTCTTATTGCTCAGGACTGTCTTAATTTTATAGTAATTCTTCTGTCTCAGCCTCCTAAGTGCTGAGATTACAGCAGGCAGGAAATTCTTTAAAAATGCCATAGCTAATAGAGGAAACTGTGACCACAGTGTTTACACTGTTTTAATCTCCTATAAAGGCTTCTCAAGGCTGCATAAGGGGCCTCACATTATTTCTGTGGACCATGTCCTTTGGCCTCAGGGCTATAATTTGCCTACCTCTTTCACAAATTTACAATCCTCTGTAAAAATTCTGATAATCTCCCCTTATTTGCAGTGTGTGGGGTCTGAGGATTAAACTACAGTCATCATGATTGGCAGCAAACATCATTACCCACTAAGACATTTTGTTATCCCATGTGCTATTCAGAATAGCACAGTTAACTCTCTTACTATCCCCACCATTTCCCCCAGGACACAAATCAAACATTTGCCTAATGCATCCATGGTGTATAGGCTACCTGACTGTTAGTCCCTTAGCTGCCATCTCAGTTATCAGATCCACTGTTATGACTGGGCTTGTGTCTGGTAACCCTTAGTTTACTTACTGGTGACCTCGAAGTACAGGTAGTGATGCTGGCAATTCATCCATGTCAGTGCTCAGCTGTGCAGTGCCCCCTCAAAGTGAAAAGTTGAAAGTTGCCAACTTAATAAGGAAAGAAAAGAAATCATATGCCGAGGGTGCTAATATCTATGGTAACACTAACTTTTCCAATGAAATCCTGAATAAAGAAAAAGACATTCACAACAACTTTGTAACCATACATCAAACAAAAGAATTTAAGGTATGGTAAATTCTTGATAAAGATGGAAAAGGCATGAAATTATATAACTTGGTACTTGTAGAGAGCCGTGCACGGCCACGCTGCAAAGATGGAGCCGGCGTCCGACTTCCACCTTCCCAATGGCAGGTGTTCTCTGGGATAAACAACTCCTTATTTGGCTTGGGCGTGGAATCTGGCTTGCTTGTGTATGTCAGACCCTATCGGCATTGTCCACGTGGCACTACGGGGTTGGTTGCCCAGTGGCTATAAAGGGCGTGGGCTGGCTTTCCAGAGAGGTGAGAAGATGGCTTTCCCCGGGGTCAGAAGATTGTTGAAGGCTCCTGAATAAACTGCTTGGAGAAGAGCTTGGTGTTTCGTCTTCCTTGCTGGTCGAGGCGGACGTGAACAGGTGGTGGCCCGTTCGGGGAACCTTTAAGGCTCAGAACTCTTCGCAGTCAGGGCAGTGCACTGGTAAGTCCCCAAGTAAGGTGGGGAGCCGCGACAAAAGCGGGAAAACATAGAGCCGCGACAGAAGCAGACAGGAAAATTAAAGAAAGTGAAAGTAAGTGAAGGCAAAAGTGCTGCTAGTATCATGGGTGCAACTTCTTCGCACCCAATTTTTCTGGCTCTTAGCGAGCTGCTCCTTTCAAAGAAATTAAAGATTAGGAAGAGTAACCCGGAGGTTTGGAGACAGGTTAGAACTGAAATGCAGCTAGCTTGCCCAGTGTTTCTCAATGCCCAGACTCAACAGAGATACCATGAACCTTTGGATTTTAAGGTCATCAAGTCTCTAGTGGAATCTGTCCGGGATGAAAATAAGATATGTGAGTTTGTAGAAATTCTGTCTTGTTAAATCTGTGTTAAGAAATCTTTAGGTGTTTGCTAAGTTAAATACATGCTAAAGGTAGCCCTATATAAGTTTGTAAGATAGATCCATAGAGTTCCTTTAAGAATATAAGCTTGCAAGAAGTATCTAAGGTAGTCTTAAGACATGTAGTAATAAGCTTGTAAGAAGTAAAGATGTTAGTTGTAAATGTAAGTTTAAATAAGAAATATAAGAAGTATATAAGAAGTAATAAGAAATACATTTGCTAAAGTAGTTCTATAGTTTCATTAAAGAGTATAAATAAGTAGATGTTAATATGATTATATGTGAGTTTGTAAAAATGTGTAAATGTTGAGTGTGAGTTTATGCTTAAGCACATGTTATATGTGAGTTTGTGAAAGTGTAAATATTGAGTGTGAATCTATGCTTAATGTACACGGTAAAAGAATCTGAGACACAGAAGATAGTGTCCTAGTAGGCAGTCTGAATGGTTTCAAAAGCTCCAGAAGCCTCTAAGAAGCTAAGAATGGTGGACGCCAGAACCAGCACAACAAGGCATCCGCAGCTGAGATCCATGGAAAATCAACACAACAGAGAAAAACCTGAGCTAACAGCAAAAACAGTGCTGTTTAGAATACGACTGTACCTAGAAAGGTCTCTGTCTGTGAGAACAAAAGTTGGAGAGACGCTTGTTTGAACTTTTTGAACTTAAAATGAGATAAAACTATATGCTTTCTTAACTGGGGCCCTCAGCCTCAGGGCCTGCAAATATATGGGGCAGTGGAGAATCAGGAGCAAGGCGGGAGGTTCTGTTTGTGTTTTCCCACAGGACTGGCTATACCCTATCTGGGTACCTGAACGATTGGTGCGACGGCCCCTCAGACGGAGAGACATGATGACACCCCGGAAGCTGATGCAGCTGATCCTGATAGCCCTGATTCTGACAAGCGTGCCAGCGGGAGCAGCTGAGGATTGACTACTCTGGGCTCTTATAAAAGCCTGGCCATACCCTTTACCCATAACATCACATTCTAGTGTATTGCTTTATTTTTGAGTTGACTTGCTGCAGGAGCAGAACCCAGATCCTGCGCAATGAGATCATTGCGGTCAACTCCACCCGTGTGCACCTGGCCTCTGCTGCGGAAGCGAAATTCTATCACCTTTTTAAAGGCGTGGGCAGGATTAGGTGCCCTGGCAGGCCTACTGGTACTTGTCTCCCTGATGTGCCTGTGGTGCATTGTTCGTTTAAGGGTTTCTCAGCAGCACAATGCAGCCATGATTATCCAAGCCTTTACAGCCATAGAGGCTGGACAGTCTCCCCAGGCCTGGCTAGCCGCATTAAAAGCTTGATCGCACAGGATGCGAGGCTAGTGCACTGCACTTGGGTCTAGCTGTATTGCAAAACCCAAGAAGAGCAAGTCTTGCATGTGGGTTGATACCCTAATTCCCACCTCTGCAAAAAAGGGTATCAGACGGGTCAAGTGTTCTCTGGGTGGATGACACCTGGACTAACACCAGTACAATGTCCAAGTTGTATTTTGGCAGAGATTAGACGTCTGCTCTTGCCTGCTGCTTAAAACAATAAAGGGGGAACTGTAGAGAGCCGTGCATGGCTGCGCCGCAAAGATGGCACCGGTGTCCGGCTTCTGCCTTCCCGATGGCAGGTGTTCTCTGGGATAAACAACTCCTTATTTGGCTTGGGCGTGGAATCTGGCTTGCTTGTGAATGTCTGACCCTATCGGCATTGTCCACGTGGCACTACGGGGTTGGTTGCTCAGTGGCTATAAAGGGCGTGGGCTGGCTTTCCAGAGAGGTGAGAAGATGGCTTTCCCCGGGGTCAGAAGATTGTCTCAAGGCTCCTCAATAAACTGCTTGGAGAAGAGCCTGGTGTTTCGTCTTCCTTGCTGGTCGAGGTGGACGCGGCAGGTACTACCTATGGTTCCAAGCATCCACTGGAGACTTTGGAATATATCCTCCATGGGAGGAGTGGGCTTCTGGTTTCCATGGTCCACAAAGAGAAGAAGTACTACCACATGATAACTATGGCATGTCAATATTTTAATATTTGATGAGCTTATGAGATTCAAGAATAAAAGGCAAATGTTACAAAGGCTTTATAAGGCATTATGCAAACCATTGCAGTCTGTATCAACTAGAGTTCTACAAGTATCTAAATAAAAATGAATGAGATAATTTTATAACTCAATACTAAAAGAAAGAGCCATAATCACACCAGTTTCAACCTGTGTTCTGAAGGCCAAGGAAGAAAACCATGTTAGCATGGGGCCAAGGCAAAGAAATGATTATTGTAATACTTATGCCTTAGGTGTCTTGATGCTTTATTTTAGAGATCTCAGTTACATTGCAGAGTGTTCTATTTTGTCTAGCTCCTCGATGAAGTAGAACACATTTTCCCCCTCTGAAAAGACCTTGTGTAGCCAGCCACTCCAGTCATTCCTGGAGCTGATGTGGTCAGGGCTGTGGTACGGCAAATGATTGGGAATATATCTTACTTTATGAGTATATGATTCACAACTTTGCCCTCCTTGGGAGCCCTTATTATATCTGTCTCTCCATCCTGGGGTTTTCCCTAGGGTCTCACCACAACAATTAGATAATTACGTATTTCAGATCATTCAGCTGGGAGTGGTGCAATATTTCTCTGGTTAATTCAACAAAGATAAGACCACAATTTTAGTAGTAGATTTTTATTAGTAACTAAAATTAAATGTGTAACACAGAAATGAGCCAGTGAGTTAACACTTCAGCAGATAGCCCTTTCATCATTTAAGCTATACTGAGTCACTTGGTGTCTAGACCTCTGGAGTTTCCTTCCATATTCCACATGAATATGTACTATTATCTCACACAATTTGGGGGCAATGCAGGTATTGTTATTTGGATATCACAATAATCACAAAATAACTTGCAATGGTGTAGAATGACTGAAAATCTCCTTTATGAAAACCATTATCAAATGATTGCTAAAATCAACCTTTTCAGAGCTAGAGATATTAAGCAAATACGTACAAGAATGATAGGAACTCATTCAAGTAAAACACCAGCTGCAGTAAGTACAGTGAGTTTGGGCATCTTAATCCACCTCACTCCTACTGCCCTCTCCTAGGTCCGTGGGAATCTGGAAAGCCAACATCCTTGCAATGGAAGTGTCTGCTCAAAGCTGCAGATTAGAAAGCTCTGGCCGTGCTGCTTGGGTCTGGAGCTCTTCCCAGGCAGCACTTCCACATAGTCTGTATTTGACTCAAGTCCAAATTCTCAGAGACAATTGCTGAAAGCAATCAGTGGTCATTGTCTGTTGGTGTAGATACCTGTGACAAGTATAATATTTGGGGCAAACAAAGGGTAGGCCAAAAAAAAAATCTGAAAAGTGAAAGGTGGATGTAGGATGTCCACAGGAGATTTAAATGCCCTGACAAAATCCAGGGAAACTGGAAAGCCAGGCACATACCAAATCAGAGAGTAACTGCCTTTCACCTTTGGCTAACCTTGAGCTTCTCCACAGAAGCAGTAGTGAAGTTTACAGTGATTTGGGGGCTGTACAAACTTTGGCTGTGTGTCTCAAGGCTCACACAAAGACCTTCTAGCAAAGCTGAAGAAGCTAACCAGATAAAGACATTTAAAGAAATCTCTGTTCAAATTATTAGCTAACAACTGAGGTGATGAGTCCTTGGTGGCCACATATGAATAGACATTTTATAGAATTAGTTTGAGCAAGTCACTAAATAAAATACAACAGTAGTAATAATAACAATAAATAAGAAATAGCAAACCCTGGAGGAGAAAGAACTGACTTGGAGATTTGCCACATTCAATTGATTAAAATGTCTATCTTCCAACAGAAAATCATGAGACATGTAAAAGAAAATGGAAAAATATGGTCCAGAAAGCAGTTAATAGGAACAGTGTTGCAGATGTTTGATTTGCTAAGCAGGTATTTTAAACCAGCTATTATAATTATATTCAAAGAAAATGACATCTAAAGAATTAGAGGAAATGACAATAATATTTCATTAGAGAATGACAATAAAGAGATTTGAACTTAAAGTAAAATCTCATAGGCTTTCTTGAGTTGAAGTTTCTTGAAATCTCTTTTTTCCCTTTCTTTTCTATTTTTTATTACATGAACATAATCTTTAGTACATAGTATATAATCTTCTTTCAGTAGATGTGTTTACAATTTTCAGGAGAGGACTAAGCCATTGTAGAGTTAAGGTGTCATTCTCTGTGGGACTTGTATTTAAGACCACAAGTACTAACCCTATTCTTTCCTCAAGAGTCAGCTACTTTGGCAAAAACAGTCACTACAAGATATGTTATACCAACAGATGAAATATACAAAGAATAAATTAAAAGTTTTTTTGTTTTTGTTTATTACGAGAACTGAGGAGTCAAGGCACTCTTGGCTTGTCACTGCCTCTGGCACTGTCTGGTATGGCTCTTCCTATCTGGGTGATAGTCCATCAGTCAGCTCTGACCCTCACACTGCCTCTTCAGCCTCCACTATATATGGTGAGATTTATTGCATTTCAATAGAGGGACTGAGATGGCAGACAAAAGAATCCTGAACTTGAAGACTTATAGTTCAGGTTATGCAGAGATTATGCTCTTGATTTTTTTCTAAATGAGTTCAAAATGGACGTGTAGGCAAAATCCTACATGCAAATGTATATAGAACTTTCAATAATAATTGTCCAAATTTAGAAGCAATCAAAATATCCCTCAAAAAGCATATGCATAAATTGTGATATATCTATATTAGAATATTACTTAGCAATTATTTACGTGAAGGAGCCTTAGACATATATGGCTAAGTAAAAGAAGCCAGGCTGTGAAGGCTACATAGTCTATGGTTCCAACTATATGGCACTCTGGAAAAACCGAAACTATAAAGATAAATAAAGATTCAGTTACGGTAGCAGGTGCAAATCAGAGATGAACAGTGGGGCACAGGGTATTGTTAAGGCAGTATGACTACGCTGTAAGATACTGTGATGATACATACTTGTGCATATCCACGTGTGTGGATTCTAAAGTAGCATTGAACAATAAACACATGGAATGAAACCCGATGCCAGCATTAGTTTATGAATTGTAGCAGAAGGGCCACATTAACACAAATTGTGAACAATGATCTAATTGTATGTGGGATGGAGAGTGAAAGCAAATGGGAAGTACTAAGACTTTCTACTTAATTTTTCTGTAAATGTAAGAGAAGTCTAATAAAAGTTATTAAGTAAAAGAATGACAACACCTGAGACTTGACAAAAACAATCAAAGCAACAATTATGTAATGAGAGTCCCAGAGGCGGAGAGCAAGAAAGCAGCAGAAAAAACTTAAGCATGTACAAGGGTGGAGTGAGTGGCTTGAGGCCTGGAGGAGAAGCAGGAGCGGAACAGGAGACCTTCAGCCTCTCGCTCTGTTTGTGCTGTTTGTCCCACCCCTCCTTTGCTTACTCTTTCCACAGTATCGAACTCGAAACTACATAGCTGGTGATTTTGAGCAGATGCTTCTAAATCTTTCAGCTGTCAAAAGTGACTCCTGGGGATGCTATGAAGATCTCCATTTCTGTGTGTTCTGTAAGCAGCCTGCATAAAGTTTAACTTGGTGTTTGCATATAATTCTGCAATGCTTCATTGAAGTGATTTCTTTAGTGTTTTGTCTTACTGGGCTTTGAACTCCGTGAGAGTATGCATGGTTATACTCCTGCCAGTAGGTGTTGAGCAAATGTCCAGAGAATGGCACTAAAATCTTGGAAACTTCATGTTTCTCTTACTAAATTCCCAGTTGATTTCTATTTATGATGTAGGCTATGAAAATTTAATGTTTAAGGGGTGGGGAGATGGCTCAGTGGGTAAGTCACTTGATCTGTAAGCATCAAATCCTCAGCAATCAGGTAAAAACTAGGCGTGGCTGCACATTTCTGTAATCCCAGCATCATCCGGGCTGTGAAACAAATGCCTCCTGAGAGCTCACTGGCCAGCCAGGCTAGTTCAAACCATGACCTTGCAGTTTGGTGAGAGACCCAGAGCAGCAGAGAAAGATACTGGGTATCCTGCTCTGTCGTTGGCATGCACATATATGAACCTACACATTTGCACACTCAAATGCCTGCTCTGTCCTCGGCATGCACATATATGAACCTACACACTTGCACACTCAAATGCCTGCTCTGTCCTTGGCATGCACATGTATGAACCTACACACTTGTATACTCAAATGTCTGCTCTGTCCTTGGCATGCACATGTATGAACCTACACACTTGCACACTCAAATGCATGGAGCAAACACACATGTATACATATATACACACTACAAACACACATTTAACTCTTAGACATTTACCAATACTGACAGCTTCATGAAATACCTATCGGACTATAACTGGTTGGAGAAAGGCTGTGCCCTTTTCATTTCCTTTCAATGGTATATAGTACATTCTTCATTAAAGGGAATGAGATGTCCGTCAATGACTCTTGGGTAATAGTAAATGCTTGTAAGATCTTAAGTATCACAGTTATGTACATGATTAACTTTCACAGAGCTCCTTCTCATGAGAGGGCAGATTCATGTCATGTTAATCATTCTTCTGTGAACATATCCTTGGAAAGCACATTTTTAAATCTCCTTGGTCTAATATTATTTGTAGCAGTGTAACTATAAGCAACCTCTCTGTGCCTCAATTTCCCCATGTGTAAAGTGGAACTATTACTGGCCTCACAGGATTCCTGGGGGGGGGGGGGGGCTTCACAGATTGAATACCCGATGTGTCGGGCACACACTGGGTCTTCAATAGCTGTGCTGTTAATAAGTCATCCACAATTAAATGCTATATCCTTACAGTGCCCTGACTAAATACTGAATCTGGAACATTCTATGGAGTCATGTTAAATAACGTGGATGGGGCAGCTCCCACACTAAGACATTAGAGCTTTCCACACTTTATCTCATTAGATTCTCCCAGCAACTCAGAGGAATGAGGCCAGACAGGAATTATTTATTACTGTACTCATTTTATAGATGTAGAAACCGACCTAGGTTAACTGACCCCATAGCTCTTCAGGAACTAAGTAATTGGTTTATTTGAACTCCATCCAAAAGAAAAATGAGAGCTGATAAAAATCACCTCCTTTGTGTTTATTTGGCAGAACTTTTTAGACTGACTTTGGAAACCGTCTAGCCATGGATTAAAGAGAAGGCTGCTTGAGTATGCTGTGTTTTGTGTATGTAATTTCCCCCCCTTGTCCAGTTAAATGAATTCAAATAAATAATAAAACTCAGTCCCACAGTTCCCTGCTTCAGGAATCACTGGCTTCCAGATATTTCACTTCACACCTCTTAGTGTATCATCCCTTTCTCTTTGCCTCAATTTCCTTGCCTGTCAGATGGATGTCACAGCAATGCTAACTTCTGTGGGGCACCTGAGTATTTTTTTCATTGGTTGGCTTTGGTTCTGGTTTGTTCTTTTCAAGACTGGGTTTTTCTATGTGTCCCTGGCTGTCCCGGAACTCACTCTGTATACAGACAAGGCTAGCCTCAAACTCACAGACACCCCTGGCTCCGCCTCCCTAGTGCTAAGATTAAAAGCATGCACCACCACCTCCCAGTTGGGACACCTGAGTATTAACTGAGTTAATAGGAAGCATATAGAAGCATACTTGACACAAAGTCAGCAATCAGGAACTTGAGGCCAATCGCTCCAGGCTTCATAATACTCTTCTAGACCACCTTCCTACCCAGTTTCCTTTTGGAGATTTTTCTCTAAGTCAGCTCAAGTTACAGATGGCCTCCAGCTTCAGGCAAAGAGAAGACTGAAACACAGTAGCATACTGGGGCTGACCTCCAACTGGAAGCCCTGCCACTCACCGTCAGATTATCTGAATGTGAAATATGTTTTTCTTCCTTTATCTTTTTCCATTCATATTTTTAATGGGTAGCATAAGGATTTTTTTATAATACTTTTTAGACAAATTTCTAAATGGTCTTTATAAATAAAAAACACAGAGCCAAATATAGGGGTGAAAGCCTTAGAGAAAGATCTTAGGAATAGGATAAACCACGAGCTAACCTCACCTCACCATCTCTACAGCTTCCAAAGAAACCTTCTTCCTGTATTCTCACGTTTATATGCTTTTTCTGTTCTGTTCTCTCATTGGCTCTCTTAGCCCAGGTACATCACTTCCTCTTCCTGCACAGCTCTGTCACTTTCTGTCTGTCTGTATAGACCTCCAGACTGCTATTGTTAACTAGTGTTGGAATTAAGGTGTGTGCCACCACACCTGGCTTTGTTTCCAGTGTGGCCTTGAATACACTGAGATCCTGCCTGCTAAGAGATAAAATTAAGGGCATGTGCTGCCACTGCCTGACTACTTTGTTTACTTAAAATGACTTGCTATTTCCTCTGATCTCTAGGCAAATTTTATTTATTAAAGCACAAATAAAATATCACCACATTTCAGCACAAATAAAATATCATAATACTTCTCATATTTTCTTACAAAATTATGTGTGGATCTATGTGTACAAAGTCAAAATTATTCCATTTTAAAGCTCAATTTTCCTTAGGGATAAAGAGTTACAAACACTAAAACCACCCAGAAATATGAATGGCAACCAAGATCTGAATTCACAAGAGTGAGGAGTGGAATCCAGAAGGAAAATTAACACAGTGAGACACTGGGTCACCTCACTTTGCCTCATGAGAGTGCGTTTATTCCTGTTCTGCCCCGCACCACTGTTGAGGTTCCTTACAGAATTCTTAAATACTTGTGACTGGCGAGAGGTGAAAATTGAGACATTATTGCTTCACATTGTCTTTAAGATGAGTCTCTCATCACAGGAATATGCTATGCTGATTAGTCAGCTAACATTTTTCAATTTTGAAGGAATGACAGGAAACAAAACTTTCTGAGTCACCACAAGATGATTTATGTCTTATTCTACAAAATAAGTGCTGTTACCTAATGTAAATTCTCAGAACTCTAAGCTGGTCTAGCTAGCGCCAGAAATGGCTTCCCCATTCTCTTCATCTCTTAACTCACTAGCCTGAGTTCTTATTCTTTCTCAAACTAGTAAGCCTAGTTATGATCTTCCTTCTACCATAGGAAGGCTGTCTAAAGTAGTAAATGCCACGATGAGTTACACAAAAAGATCTGTCTGCTCTAGAGATGGGATTTACTCCACCTGCTCCATGTAAGAGGACACGTCTAGCAACAGAACAGAGAATGGAACGCATACTTGTAGCTATGATAGGAGGTCAAGAGTTTCCATTTAGGTCACTTAATCCAAAATACACAGAGCCTAAAATTGGCCACTTCATTAGCTTCACTGTAGCCCAAAACTTTCCTTTAGCTCCTTTGGATATGTGGCAATTGATAGAAGTTACCCTCCATTCTAATTCTGAAATGATACTATGACTCTAAATGGAAAATTATGCTCAAATGTCGAGATTGTTAAACTGATGTGTGTGGTGTATTTTAAATTAAACGTTGTGGATAATGGCGAGATCTGTTTTTTTTTTTTTATTAACAAAGTATTAAAATTCCCAAGGTAAGAGCAGGAATTCGGTAGTCATAACTCACTTAATGATGAGGACAAGTTCTGAGAAACTGTCATTAGGAAATTTTCAATTGTGCCAACAACATTGTGAATTTGCACAAGCTTGGATGACTGCAAGGCAGCAGGCAACAGAGTCCCACGGGATAGTACTGTATATGACCCATCTCTAGGAGCTATATGCCTATACTTAACTGTTTTTCCAGTTGTTCAGACATACAGTTTGCGTGGACGCACAATAAAAGTAAGGCGTTTTATTTGTATGTGAGATTTACAGAGAATACACTACTAGAATACAGTTTGTGGCCTGCTACATACATGTCAGTGAGTAGGTGTGTGTGTGTGTGTGTGTGTGTGTGTGTGTGTGTGTGTGTGTATTTTTGTATGCATGCAGGTACACATACATGAGTGTGCCATGTGTGGAGGCCAGTGGGCAACTTTAGCATCATTCCTCAGGCAGCATCCTCTTTTTCTTCTTTTCCTTTCTTGTTTTTATTTCTTCCTCCTCTTTTTCTTCAGAAGCTAAACTCTTGTTATTCTGATTTCATCACTGCTTAGGATTTTTATAGAATTCTTAAATTCTTGTGACTGGGCTAGTGAAGATAGTCATTGTTGCTTCGTGTTGTCTGTTAGACAACTCTGTTCACAAGAGCATGTAATGTTGATTAGTCAGCTAAGATTTTTTCAGTTTTGAAAGAATGACAGGAAACAAAACTTTTTGAGTCACTGCAAAATGATTTACGTTTTATTCTTTAAAATATTCCTACACACTTCCGAACTATCGAGTATCCAAGGTTGTCCAGACAGTGAGGCCCAGGGATCTGCTTGTCTCTACCCATGCAGTGCTGGGATTACAAGCATGTGCCCCCACACTAGGCTTTCTTCCCCCACAGGGATGTAGGACTTCTTAAGTCTTCATGTTTTCAAGACAAGTTCTTCGCCAACTGAGCCATGTCCTCAGCCCTTCTGTAGAGATTTCCACAGCAGGAGTTGATGGGCAGGCTTGCTGCTGTCTTGGTCTTCAGTCAAACACCGTAAACAGAGTGAGTGTTGTCCCATCAACGTACGGGTCACAGGCTTAGAATGACTTGCACAACCTGAGGTTAGTTCAGAATTACTTTTATGTAAAGATTGCCCCTTCCTGCCAATCCTAAGATTGACAGCTCAGTATTTAGTAATGCTCAGTGACTCTGCAATGGGGTGATGCAGGCAGGAAGCAGGGCTGCATCATCAACAGAATGCTGGCAATGGGGCTGTTGTGTCTTTCCATCGGTTAACTGTCTTTGTGCTGAGTTTAGTTTGCCTACCCCTGTTTGCGCTGATTCTTGCAGGCATGGTTCAGGACACGAGAGTCTGCTGTTTTAAGTTCTGATTCTCTATGTTGATGACGAGTCTAGTCAGCTGGGGAGAGCAGTTTGTTTTGTGACCTTGTAGAGAATTAAGAAAATCTGGTGCATTTCTAGTTTAATCATTTTTTCAAGGATAAGGACAGAGTGGCGTCTTCCAAGCTTCTTTAGCTGTTAAGCTGTGAAAGGCTACTCAAGCTTCTGGGGGGAGACTTAGAAATTAGTTAGGAGGCATGAGTTCATTGGCGTAGGTAAGCTAACAGAAAGGGAATTTTCACTGCTAGCTAAGTAGTTAAAGAATCCAGAAGCTACGGCCCTGCATGCATTGTGGCTTGGGTGTCTTCCTCCTGGCTTCCTGAGAGCAAAGATGCACTTCACTTACTCAACCTGTGGCTAGAATCCCACTAGAATTGCAGAGAGATAGTTAAGAAGGGGTGGCAGACAAAAGGACCTGCCTAGGTGAACTGACTCAGCCCTGTGAGAAAAGTGTGTTTGAGGAGGATTATTAACAAGTATTTTCTCTTTGGAAATTAACTCTACTTGTGTTCACTTCAAGAAATGATAGGATGTGACAGAGGCACACAAAAAGTCTGCAGGGTTTTCCAGCTGGAATTCTTTGGGGGATATTTACTACCAATTTTTTCATTGTACAGTCAGATCTCAAAAGAAAAAAAATCCATTTAAAGATCCTACTGTATAAGACTACAAAAAAGAGCTGGGTCCATTTCTTCGAGTTACTCCATGTTTACAGAATATCTTACTAATGCTGCCAGGAGAGGTGATATCCTGATCTTGGCCCATGCCCCCAGACTTGGGAGGTAGCCTACAAACGGCCACTGGAGTCCTTCCCCTGCCTGCTGCTTCTCCTTTTCCACCGTCCCAGGATTTTGCTAAATGCCACCCAGTTGAACGAAATTATCCCAGTGCCGGTTGCCAATCAAAGAGAGGCAGTTAGCTGGCGAAACAAAGCAGAGGATGCCTTTCACCTTCCTAAAGGTGATAAATCAATAGGTTCCCCCCCCTTGGGGAGGAATAATAAGTAGTAGAGAGCATACAGCAGGTGGTAAGCGGAAACCATAAATTCTACCATAAATTCTTTGTTCTTTTCTGTCATCCTCTCTGGGTCAAGAGGGAGGGTACCTTAGAGCCTGACCCTGATTGTAGCCAATCTCTCCTGGGTTCTCATTCCAGCCTAAGCATACCTACCTGTCTCCCCTGGTGCTTCCTAGGCACTCGCATCTTCTCACCCCCACCCCGGCCTCTCCCTTTAACACAGTCTTATTTGCTCCGGTGGTTTGTACCCTTTACATCCTACTTTATAACAAACACAATTTTCTTCTGGCAGTGGGGCCTTCCCTGGGGCTGTCCAGCTGCCACGGGGGTGATTAGGGTGTTTCCTGCAGCTGAAACCTCTTGTAATTAGCAAGCCCCTCAGGCAGTCTGGACTCTGAATTTAGCTGCCATCTGGTATCCTCTGTAAAGGACAACAGCCCTGGCTCTGCTCTTTCCTGAGCTCCGCCTGAGTCCTGACCCCTGCTCCCAGCCACCTCAGCCAATAGCTCACTGCCTGGCTTTCCGTTCACATACATATATGTATCACAGTATCTTGGACTGTAGGTAACTTGAGAAGCTCTGATTAAGAATGCCAATGTGATTGGAATGCAGGAACATTCAGAACCATAAAGAGGATAGAGAAGACAACTATATGGGACACTTAGCATCTCCTAGAACTTAATGTTAATGGTTCTTAAATGACCAGAGTGGCTTCCATACTGGTGCACTGGAATTATTCAGGGTCTTAAATCAAACACAAACTCCCAGGCAAAGTGCCACACTTCCTGAGCCCTCCTTTTAAATTATTTTCTTCTTGTTTTTGACAGTTTAACTGTGTAGTCCAGACTGGCACTGAATGCAGAGATCGTTATGGTTCATCCTGACAAGTTATAGGATTACAGGTATGTGGTACTATGGCCCTGTTGAACAATGTGTCTTAATGGGATCCTGTGCATCATTGTGATACAACCTAAATTTAACCAACTATATGATTCTCACCAGTGCCCTCTTGCCATTTTGGAGAGGATGATTCTTTGCATGGTGCATTGTAGGTGCATTTAACAACCTCCAAGGCTGCTACCCACTAGACATCAATAGCATCCTCTTGGTAGCAATCACTGCCAACATCTTCAGGCACCGCCACATCAATCTGGTTGAGACCCTCCACAGCAATTCCTCCCAGCTCCTCTAATTGTTTTGTGTTCTTTGAGAAATGATTACTAATGTGAAAATCTCTCTTTCTCTCTCTCACCCTCAAGAGAGTAAGCTCAGGGTGTGTCGGATTTCTCAGACTGTAATATGCATGAAAATCGCTTGGGGATCTTGTTAAAATCCTGTTCTGAGTCAGGAAATCTGAGTTGGATTCTAATGTGGTGCTTTCTTAACAAGCTAAAAGTGATGCCCACATGGCTGCTTTGCAGACTACGCTTTGATTAACACAGTCCTACAGGATCCCAGAAGATTTATTGACCAACTGAATGAATGAATAATTAAAAGCTAAGATTCCTTTTGTGGAATGAGTGTCTTTTTTCTTTTCTTTTTACTACCAAATTCTGCATACATGAAACTTATTTCCTCTCATCATTCCTATGTTACAATATTAAGAGAGATTAACTTCATCTTACTAAATAGTTCATGTATCTGAAGTGTGCCAAGAATCTGTGAATATCAATCATTCTATATTTAGAGATGCCTAAAAACAAAGGCTCAACATTTATTTACTATCTATTGAGAGACAGATCATGATACCCCAAATCTATTATCATTGTCTTCATCATCATCATCACTATTTATGTATCTGTGCCTGCATGGGGTTATGTGCTCCATGTACAGGGGAATGTCAGCAGATGCTAGAAGAGGACATAAAAATCACTTGAAACTGGAGTTACAGGTGGTTGTGAGCAACTGATGTGGGTGTTGGAAACTGATCATGGGTCCTCTAAAAGGGCAGTATGCATTTTTACCTGCCAAGCTGTCCCTCTAGCCCTCCAACCTTTGACTCATTCAACTGTTATCTTCTCGAATCTCTCTGTGCACTGTATTGTTGTGTAGCAGTGTCCTTGAGATTGAAACAGTCTATCATTCACAGACGTTCTTTAACAGAAAGTGAACAACTCAAAATAACTTCAGGAAGTCCCTGAAACTGAAAGGATTCACTAGATCCCTTCTGTAATCATATGACGCATGGCCTTGATGGGTGAGTGAGACATGCCCTGCAGGCATGACAGACAGAGGAAAGTTACTCACACAGCAGACACAATGTCCATATGACAAGTTTATTTTGGGGGAGGATAGAGGAAATGGAGGGAAGGAGAAAGGAGAGAGAGATGTAGCTAGAGTTTTCCTGCCTGGCCCACAGTCAGGACAAATCTCTATCACCTGCCAGTCCCACAGCCTCAGACCCGACCAAGTAAACACAGAGACTTATATTGGTTACAAACTGTGTGGCCGTGGCAGACTTCTTGCTAACTGTTCTTACAGCTTAAATTAATCCATTTCTATAAGTCTGTACCTTGCCACGTGGCTTGTGGCTGACCGGTATCTTCACATGCTGGTTGTCATCATGGCGGCTGGTAGTGTCTCTCTGACTCAGCCTTCCACTTCCCAGCTTTATTCTCCTCCTTGTCCCGCCTACACTTCCTGCCTAGCTAAGGGCCAATCAGTGTTTTATTTATTGACTAATCAGCAACACATTTGCCATACAGAACATCCCACAGCAGAGAGAGATAGAAAGAAAGAGAGAGGGAGAAAGAGAGAAAGAGAGAGGTGTACATTACCTCTGGTGGGGGGAGAGCAAAGGGGGAGGAGATTTTTCTTAAAGGGAATGTAGAATGGCATCAGGAGGACACTGGGCAAATCCCCAAGGGGCAGGTCAGAATACTAACATTCCTCCATTTTGATTATTATAAAAAGTTGAGTTATGGATAGCAAGGGTTGAGGCGGGGAGGAATGTGGGTGCTGAATTTTCAAGACTGCTTCCTGCTGATTTGAGGGTGAAGTAGGGAGGAGGAAGTTGGGAGTCATGCATGACAGAAGATGTGAGTGAAAAAGCGTACAATTAGCTGTCATTATAGAAATCTCTGAGAAGGCATGTTGCAGCAGTGATGTTCTAGGAGCTTAGGGGAATGGAGGATAGGAGCCATCACATCTTCTTTTTCTCTGGAGGTGGAAATGCCTCCATTCATCCTACAAAAAGTGTCAATGAATTAGGAGATAACAGAGTTTTTATGAGTGGGCATGTGGGTGAAGTTAATTGGTCCAGTATTCACCCGGTTGGCATTCTCAGTTGGTGGTTGGCATCCAGAGAGCTGGTGCAGGGTCTGATGGTATATCTGAAGACCTCCTGAGTGTTGGTCTTGGCATAAGTCTGGAAGTAGTGGTGGACTTATGCAGGAACCTGGAAGTGTGTAAAACCACTGGAACAGATTTATTTTTTGGTGTCATAGCAAAAGGCTGTAGCTTTGGGTTAAAAGGTATGAACGTTTCTTTAAATCTTTAACCAGAGGAAATTTACTGAATGGAAGTGGTTGAGTGAGGTAAGGAGGAGGGAGGCTTCCCTAAACGTCATCACCTTCTTCCCAAAGAATAAACAGTAAAGACTCCTGAGAGTCACTCTCAAAAGAGCCAAGCTGCAAAGAAGACTTGAGAATAGACCAACTGCCTGGAAGAGGCAGAGACTGAGTTCTCATGAATAGGTTTAGATCAACTGAGTCCCTGGAAAGGACACCCTCTAACCTGGTGAGCTACCTGCAGGCTGTGCATGGTGTTCTAGGTTTCCAGGTGTGTGAGCTGTCACCCATTCTGGGGCAGCCTTTGGTACTGCAACTGCCTTTGAGTCATTTCTGTTCTTGTTAAGTAACCATTCACCATAATCGTGTAAGTAACTCCAATGAAACTCATTAATTTACCAAGTTGGACTTTGTTGCTATCTGTACTTTGGTCTGTTGTGGGATCCCTATCTGGAATGATACAGCCAGGAAAAAATCTATCACACAACAGATTAAGCATGCTGCTTAACTACTTGTGTTAAAACATATGTGTACCATTTGTAGTAAATGTATACTTAGAGCTGTATGCTTTCACCATGTGTATTTTCAAAACAGTAAAGAGTCATGTTCACTGGGAAAGGTAAAATGCCTTTTGGGCAAAACTGCACATGAAAGAGAGAATCCTTCAGCAGGGCTAACTTGTTTTCATTGTCAATTCAGTTAGTGAGAACCCAGTTTCAAATGATCTTCCTTCACCAAAGGAGAAAGATAGCCACTGCAGAAGTGGAAAGGTAACTTCCTTCCAGAGGCAATGAATACGTGATCCTCTGTTTCTCAGTTAATCCATTGATGGATTGGCTTCAAGGTAAAAAGAAGTCTAAAGACCTTGAAGATTGAAGTACAAGGGCATTTATTGTACTCCTAAACTGAAAGAAAGTGAGAGAGAGGCATATACTATCAAATATTGTTGTGTATGGAATATCACTGTGGTGATGGATAATAGGGAAATTGCCATACTGGATATGCTATTCTGCATCAAGGTTAAAGAAAAAACAATGGAAGTAGTCTCAGTTTCACCAAGAAATGAGTCAGTTCACTGGGAAAATATGCACTGCAGTTTCCCATCTTGCCACTGTGTGTGAACTCAGATTGTACTCATGCTACAGATAAGTCACTAGCTAGAGCTGAACACATGTTTAAAGTGTTCAGCTTCTTTTTAAAAGCAATTCAATTCTCCTTTATAATGTTCAACAGAAACCTTCCCCAATGGCCCGTTCAAAACCCTACTTTTTACTGCCTAGATATTGTAAACTGTATTTCTATCTCTTGTAGATAAATATTGGCATGCAACTGATATTTTTGAAGGAGGCAATGATAGGGAGTATACCCCGGGCCTCACAGAAGCCATGCAAGCACTACACTACTAATCTACATGGCTAACCTGTAAGTGATACCTGAATACAAAAATGTCAATGAAATAAATTACTTACTTTAGACATGACCTATCAAATCCTCCATGAATGATCTTCCATGATATCAGCTCTTCTACGTCATACATATGAGTAGATGGAGGAGCAAGGACTATGAAGAATTAAACTGAGATTCTAGGTCTTTATTCAGAAAGAGCTATCTGTTCAATAATCAGGAAGACATGTTTGCTTTTAATATAAGTGAGAAATATTTTTTTTTGTACATGAGTCATTAAATAGTTTTGAACCAATTGGTTTCAAGTGTCAGCATTACCCTAATTCATATACAATAGATTTCTCACATGGACTTGATTATCCTGGCAGGGACACACTCTGCATTCCAGATGTTGCTAATATGTTCTGGTTCCCTTTAGTGTTCTGTGGTATAGATTAGATTTGGGTCATTGTCACCTCTGCACAGGTCCTCCTTACGATCACATACTCACCAACCCACTTTTTCAATCCTATCTCCAATTACCATCTCTTTTCATATCTCATTGGTGTTTGAATGTGCAAGGAGAGAGAGAAACACATTACACAACCCTACCTCACTATTCTTGTTCTGGCTGTCAGTCTTTCCTCCTTCTCTACCATTATCTGCTTACTAAGTCCCACATTAGATTCTCTTCCTGTCACCAGTTTCTAGAATTCAGGTTCTTATTTATGGCATCTCAGAGCTTTCCCCTTTTTGTCTAAATAAAAAGAAAAATTTAACTCTAATATAGTAAAATCATATACAATAAGAAAATTATCAGATATTGTCCAAATAAAAAGGAAAAATTTTTGCACTAACATGGTAAAACCATATACAATAAGGGCAATTATCAGATAAGAATTACATTCATCACATCCAGTCCATTTGTATTTAGCAAATTCAGAGAAAATACCCTATTATGAATCTTATCTTTGTGAGTCCAAAATTTTATACCTAAACCACTTGATATCATAACTTATATTACCAACCTAAAAATACCTTTTTAGACCTTAAAATATTTTCTTAGATAAACAACTTAAGCTTATATGTCTCTCATCCTTTATGAACTTTACATCTCTCTTGTAAGTTTCCTTTCTGAATTTGGTAACAAAGAGGATGGTATAACTATCTAGTCTTCAACCTCTATCAGAGACCTGAGAAGGATAAAATGTTACCTGAGTAAACAAGACGTTCAGAGCAAACAACTTCCAAAACTATAGAAATGACAGAGTCATCTGGCTGTCTCTACAGTTACCCAATGTTCCTCTGCAATGTTGGGGTATCCAACTTTAGCCTACAGGCCTAGAATTCTGACATATTTTCTGTGAAGCAGTAATTTTGAATGACTATCTTACCTTGTCTTGACAAAGTTTGGCAGTGGCCTTCTTTTGTGTCCTGCTTGTCCAGTTTGGAGAGCATACTGTCAGCAGTTGAAGCAAGGACAGTTTCTTACTTTTCCACAATGAAAGCTAACTTCATATGGAGGTTCTTCCATCCCATCATCTTTCTGAAGTAGACTGGTGCTTCCAGGAGTAGACGTATCTGGTTGTCATGAAAAGCCTTACGTTATTAAAACATCTTAAATGCCATAGTCTGCAGGTCTCTGAAGTGTTTCAAGAACACCTATCTATTTAAAATATATCTCTGTTTGGCTTCAAAAACATACCTAACATGACTACAAGTTTGATATAGATGACTAGCTACTAACTTGTATTTCTTATTTATCTTAAATAGTTTGTTATAGCTTTCAAGGACAAGAACTTTACATTACATTTTTAGATGAACATCTAGGAGCAATACCTTAAGCAAAAGTAGAAACATGTATACAGTACATTATAACAAAAATAACCTTAAATTTGCATCAATATACAAAAATACATTAAACAAGAGTAGAAACATATACAGTATGTTATAAAATACCCTTAAATTTGTATTAATATACAAAAATCTATACCAATGTAAAATATTTGAGTCTAGTAGTTGCTTTTTAGTTTAAAAGTAGATTCAATAATCTACCTTTTATCTTATAATTACTATATCTTCCTTTTTTCTTCTCATAAAGAGATTACTGACTCTTACCTCCTTTGCTTAGCTTTTCCCTGACCATGACCAGTAACAACTTGCAACCAATCTCCCCTAAACAATGATAAACATCCATAATCCAGTGAATGACCAAAAAGCACCCACTCTACCTTTTTGGAATGTGGGCATTGTGTTCTTAAAATTGCTTCCTGCTGTCTGGGGACAATGGCATCTTTAGGGGACCCTGAGAATATTGAGATAATGGTCAAGTCCTGGGAGAGCTACCTGTTGTCCATTCTCAGTATAATGGGAAAGTGCAGGGCTTATCTGAAGTCCTGGCTGAAGTAATTTATGTGGCTGGACTATAGTGGTATTTGCTCCACCCATGTCCTTGGGCTACACGCCTTTGTATGTGACCTCTGATAAGTGGTTAGAGAAGGATCACATGCCCCTTCTCCCTGTTCCTGCCTGCGAAGTGGATTCACTCCTGGTCTGTTCAGAGGACAACTTCTGCTATCTACTCTGTTCTGCAATCATGAGTGTATTTCCTCAATTTAAATCTTAATAAATTCTGTTTCCCTTTTAATAGACTCACATGGATTGAGCATAATGAGTGGCGCCCAATATGGGGCCTGAACTCACAACCCTGAGATTAAGAGTCTCATACTCTACTGACTGAGCTAGCCGTGGATTGATCATAATACTGGACCATCTTAGCTAACCACTTTGTAGTTGTCCTGGGCAGTCTGTAGTCTGAAGCTGATCTTTGGTGGTGCTTTACAGAATAGTGGTATTATCACAATCCAGGTGAATTCATCATTGCAGGGCCCAATCATCTTCTTGAAGACATGTAAGGTCATTGCCAGAAATGATCATGGTTCACTGCAGAAAACTGAAACATTTTAAATGTCACATGCAGCAGATCACTGAGAGATTAAAGGATCACAATCTGTTAAATACATCTGGGCTACACAAACTTAGCTCCTAGTAACCTACTTCAGACTCAAGCCTGAAATCACATACAGGAAGCTAGATGAAGCTTATTTCTAGAATTAGTTACTACTCTATATGACCATTAAAATTACTACTGAAAGTTTATATATATAGGTATATAATAATCATAAACTTTGAGATAATATTTATGCCTTAAAAATGTTTTAAAGAGTGAAAATAAGACCAAAAGATTATAAGATTAGTGATAATAGAATAGTTCCTTAATTTTTGTTTTCTTCTGTCCTGTACCAGGTGGCTCTTCTGCAGAGATTTGGGATTTTCCTTTAAGAAGCATGCCTGGGTTTAAAGTAGGGGAGACTGTGCTACAACTCCAAATTCAGCTTTAATTTTTAATTGAATTGGGGCTACAAAATGACCATTTGCCTTATATTCTGTAAAGAACAGCAGAAACAAACATTTCGGAAGTGGTGTGCTATACCATTAGGCCAATTTACTCTTTTTTCTTGGGAGATTCTCTCTTAATCATTCATCCTTCTTCTGATGTCTCATTTGTCCAGTGGTCTTCAGAGTCATTAGTTGGATGCTCTTATTCTCCTGGAAAGACAAAAACAAAACCCTGCCCCAAGTCTATCTTTGGGGAGTTTCTTTTTTTGGAGGGGGATTATGTATAATCAAATGAAATGCATTTGATTAGTCTTGATTGAATGGATAAGCTATTTGATGAACTATTATCTCTCCTAATCAAGAGGTCTCTTTTGTTTGAATCTAAACTTTATCAATCTTGATGGTATCTAAAGTTTTTCTTCTCTTGTGGAAACAAAGGCAAAACCTCTTCCACCAAGTAACACATATCCTACTTTCCATTCTAAGGTCAATATATCATTAAAATATACAGGCTGATTTAATTCAGCAGTTTTTTCTACTGTCCAGTGTTTCTACACAGTTGTCTTTTTTTCTCATTAATATTTAAAGAATTTAAAGTAATAAAGCACTGTGAAATATATCTCTGGGGGTCTTTATTACAATTTCTGTTTATTAAGCATGTCTTTTAAAGTGGGATTAGATCTTTCTATAACTGCTTGTCCTGTAGGATTGTGTGGTATACCTGTAATATACTTTATGCTGTAATATGCAAAAAGCTGTTTCATTTTACTAGAGACATGTTGGAGTATTGTCAGTCTTAACTTGTACAGGTATTCTCATAATGGCCATAACTTCTAATAAATGTGTAATTACAGAATCACCCTTTTCAGAACTCAAAGCAGTTAATCATTAAAATCCTGAAAATGTATTTATGATATGGTGTACATACTTTAATTTTCCAAACTCCACAGACTGAAACACATTCATTTGTCAAATTGCATTTCTTTGAGTACCCTTTGGGCTGAGGGTACCTGCAGCTAATCATGTGTAGCCAAAGGCTGAGGGCATGGGTGTTAGGTGTGTGGTGAGCTGCGGCTGCATCCTTTGTGCATGTATAAAGGATTAGTGGCAGGAGAAAACCAATCAGGGGCTGCAGCCTGAATAGTTTCCAGCTGGTGAATGCAGGGATACTACAAGGTAAAAAGCTCACCATCCATGGTGTTGCAGAGAAGTGGCAGCTTTAAAAACTGCTGCATGATCTCATGCCATATGTTGGATGGCAGATGATGTTTTTTATCTAAATTGTTCTATTATTAATTAAAAACCTGGGAGTCCACTATTGGGCTAAAACCTGATGGATCAAAGAAGTGGCAGAGGGGTGACCAACTGTCCTTCTCTCTACACTTCCCAGATAGAAGAGCATGCAGATTCCAAGTCCCTCCCTCCTCCTCCCTGTCGGTCTTCCCTATCCTTACTCCTGGCTTCTCCATGGTTAATTCCAATCAGCTGATTGCTAACATTATTAATAGTCATGTAGTGTCATAGTGTGGTCAAATATCCTGCAACAGAGCTTCATTCCCAGATTTTGGTTTTATAAACTTGACTTCATGCACTCAACTGGTGTCTGGCTGTAGCCAGTTTCCTTAGATCTATAGGATCATATGAGTGTATGTTAAATGGAACACCAGATATACATGTAGAAAGAACACATGGGAGGAACACATAATGAGGAAGTAAATTGAGAATATTTTCATAAAGGTGGTGGTGATAGTGACTCAAGCTAAGAAAAGAAATTGCTAAAATCATGTTGAATATGGCTGAGATATCAGTCATAATAATAAATGAGGCACGTTCTTTCTTCAGAGGTGGCCAATGATCTCTGTGAGCCATGTTCTCATAAAGTGATCAGGGAGGATGTTAGCCTAGTGTCTTAGTTGCTTTTCTGTTGCTGTGATAAAATACACGGATAAAGCAACTTAAGAAAAAAAGTAGTTTATTTTGGCTAGGTATTAAAAATTAAAATCCACTCTGGGAAAGAGGTCACAGCAGCAGGATTTTGGGTATCTGATATTTCATTCACAGCTAGGAATCAGAGAGGAACGAATGTTTGTGTACAACCCACTTTTTCCTTCTAATATGGTTTAAAATCGAGGCCCAGAGAATGTTGCCTCCAACAATTGGTAGGTCTTCCCACCTCTATTAAACTAATCAAGAAAATCCCTTTAAGGAATGACCAGAGATTCATCTCTCAGGAGATCCTAGATCTCATCAAATTTAAATTTTGAAGTTAACCACCACATCTGAGAAAGTGCTAGAGCAAGTGGCAGGCGTGAGATTAATAACAATAGAGAAAACTTTTAAGCTGTAAATGGTTGAGTAGCTTTAAGGAATGAACAAGGTAATCAAGATGACATGGAAAAAAGAAAACTTTGAGGAAAACTACAACCTTTTCCTACTGAATATTTATGCCTATAAATGAGTATGATGGAATGTATTTTTCAAGTAGTTTCATAAGTAAGAATAATGTATTGTTGTGTCCAGAGAAATAGTTTGGTAGTTAAGAGTACTTGCTGCAGAGGACCTAGGGGTGTGGTTCCTAGCACCCATATGGCAGCTCACAGCCAGCTGTGACTAGTCCAACAAACCTTATGTTCTATTCTGGCCTCTATAGGAAACAAACATACATGTAGTGTACATAGATATGTGCAGAAAGAAACCCACTCATACACTTAAAATAGAAATAAAATCTTAAAAAAAAACAGAGAACAGTATTGGTATTGATTATAGATGGCAAAGGTGGGATATGAATTATAACTAACATTTTATGCTTCATATGCACTTAAAATTTTTTTGAGAGTTGGCGTGGATGTTGTCATGCCCACCAATGCTGTCATTATGTAGATCTTCTTTAGGCAATATACTGTTGAGTTTCCTGGGTGCAACATCCCTTTATTCTCTAGAGGACACTATCAATTGACATCCTGATCCTCTCAATATTACAACCATTCTGCTCCCTCTTCTGCTGTGCCTTCTTTGAGTTTGATATAGGGGTTATGTTGTGAATGTACCAATTAGGGTTGCATACCTCACTCACTCATTCTCTAGTAAAATGATAAATTAGCCTTCTAGTTTTTTTTTCATATTATGATAAAGATATACTTTCTGTCTTCTTCTCTGCCCCCACTTCCAATGGATAATTTAGTTCTTCACCTCCAAACTTCTGTACTAATTCCATTAACCCAGCCCCCAACACCAGCAGGCATCCCCTGGGAACCCATCAACCACTCCAAACAGGGAAACAGGTTGGCTAAGTATAGATCTTTATCTTTCCTCCTCTGTTCTGAATCCATTCCTCTAGTCTGATCCCCATCTCTACAACACACCCCCTGCTGCAGCCTCCCTTCTCCACCCCACTCCCATCTCCAGCAGGTTGCACAGATCTTGCTCTCCAGCTATCCTTTCCGCAACTCATCCCCTTAGCCCAGTCACTGAGTGTAGCAAGCATTCCCTGAGAACCCACAGGCCACTCCAGCCAGGGGTGCAGGTAGCCTTACTGCCCATAGTAGTAGGGTAGGAAGTGGGTAGGAAGGTGGCCTCTCCTCTTTTCCCTCTAATTTAGTCCCCTACTCTCACCCCTAACTCTGCTGCTACTAGGGCTTCCTCCCCTGTAGTGGATAGCTGTTCCAGCTTCGACCTGGAAGTACTACCCCCAATGAGGCTTTGGTAACTGTCACGCTTATAAGGCAGAACTGAGACAGGATCCCTTAAGACCCGAGATCCAGATGTGCTGGCTCTCTTGGTTCCTGGATCCTGAACACTGGAGATAGATCTAGCAGAGTTCTCCAGAGAACACCGCTGGACTGCACTACACCTTTCCCAGACCCTGTAACCTATCCCTTTACTTGTTAAGTTACCTCACAAAATAAACCTCCCTTTTAACTACATGGAGTTGCCTTAATACTACAACTAATATTCCTCTCCACCCCCATCTCCAGCAGATCATGCAGATCATCTTCTCCAACCTTCCTACCCACTTGTCCTGTTATCCCAGGTCCTGACCTCATCAGGCATTCCCTCAGAACCTGTCATCTAGCCATGCCAGAGAAGCAAGCAGGACAGTAAAACAGCCAGACAAGCTTCTCTTTCTCCTCTCCTCCAAGTCCCATCCCCAGTCAAATCCCCAGCTCTGTGCAGACTGCCTGTTGTGGCCTCTCCTCACTATTTGCCTTTATTCCATGGGACTAAGCACATCCTTGTGGAACACTCTGCTTTCCTTCCTCCTGTGAACCCCTTCAGCACCTTCTAGCTGTAAGCTCTCAATACCTAGAAACACAGTCTACCCAGAACCCCCAGGGGCTACACCTAGCAGCATCAGAGGACAATCACTTACCAGGCAACACAATCACCTCACCCTCCTAAGAACTAGAGAGCACAACAGAACCAGAGAACGAAACTCCCATTCACCCAACAAAAAAAGACCAGATATCAATAACTAGAATTACAATCATTCCAAACCCAGATATCTAGATGTCAGTGTAACAACATAATTGATAACAGCCAGGAAATACATCTCAAGTAGAGCCCAGCAGGCCCCAAGAACTGCAACATGGCTGAAGCACAAGAAAAAGACCTTAAAATGGCCTTTATAAATGTGAAAGAGGTCCTTAAGGAATAAATTAATAAATCCCTTAAAGAAACCTATGAAAACTCAAACAGTGGAAAGAAATGAATAAAACAATATAAGAGTGGAAATATAGAAATCAATATAGAAAACCCAGTGAGAAAAAATCTCGAAATGAAAAACTTTAGGGATAACATCAGGAAACTCAGAGGCTAGCCTCATTAACAAAAACAAGGGATGGAATATCAGGCATTAAAGACACAATAGAAAAAAATAGATACCCCAGTCAAAGAAAAATTACAATCTAAAATAATCTTTGCACAAAATATCTAGGAAATCTGGAACACAGTGAAAAGACCAAGTCTAAGAAAAATAGAATAGAGGGATGAGAAACACAAGTCAAAGACACAGAAAAGATTTTCAACCAAATCATAGAAGAAAAGTTTCCTAACTAAAAGAAGGAAATGCCTACTAAAGCACAAGAAGCATACAGACCACCAAATAGACTGAACCAGAAAAGAAAGTTCCCTTAGCACATAATAATTAGAACACTAAACTTTCAGAGAAAGAATTTTTAAGCTGAAAGCAAAAGAGACCAAGTAACATATAAAGATAGACATCAGATTATACCTGACTTCTCAGCAGAGACTCTAAAAGCCAGAATAGCTTGAACAGATGTTCTACAGACTCTAAGAGACAACAGATGCCAGCTCAGACTTGTGTACCCAGCAAAACTTTCTACGAAGGTGATCTAAATGAAATCACCAAATGATGGGGGAGACAGAGTCCCACCTGTCCATCTCTTGTAACCAAATGAAGCTTTAGTACTGGTATAGAGTTACATCCAGTTGAGTTGTTGCCCTAATGGGTTCCAAGGGAACCACCAAACAACCCAGCCTGTTGTGAAACTATAAGTTGCTCTCCACAGACTGACAGCAAGCCCCGTTGCTGAAAACAGCACCTACACAACTCACTGAACACAGAAAAGTTGAGTTGGTATTGTCTTTGTTACAGAAAGATATTTTGTGTGCTACCAAAAGTGAAACATAAACCAACACAGCAACAGATTCTTTGACATAAAATGGTATCTATCCTTCAAGATATGCTAGGGCAACACTGACAAAAATCTTGTGGGAGTAACCAACCACTATCTAATTTCACTTAAGACCTACTCCATGAGTTGGAACCCATAACCAACACTACTTGGGTGACCAAGAACCTGAAAAATAGATAGCTCGGGGACATTGGGTAAAACCAAATACTACTGCTCTACTAAAAAAAAAAAAAAGCAATAAAATGACTCCTAATGACATTCTGCTATACCCATAGATCAGTGTCATGCTGCTCATCCATCATCAGAGAAGCTTCCCACTGTAGCAGATGGGAAAAACCACTGAGACTCACAGCCAGACATTATGCAAAGAGTTAGACCTTGTAGCACTCAACCATATACAGAATGTCGGCATCATATTTCTCCTTTTTGTGCTCAGGGAAGAGGAGGAAAAAAGAGTGTAAGAGCCACACGGGAGAGAAGAGAGCAAGAAAACAAGATGTTTAAAATCAAAAGGTTTAGTGCACACATGAATTCACAGAGAATGAGGCAGCATGCACAGGGCCTGCACTATTCTCCATCAAATGAGGTCCTAGACTGAAAGAAGAAGTGAACACATGCTCTTATCCCTAACCCAGAAGCTATCTCCAAATGATAACCACTTGCAAACAAAAAATCTAGTTTCACCCAAGGGAGTCTCAGTGGGGAAACAGATTACTCTTAAGGGTAGGCTGCATGTCCAGCAGTAGAGCAATACATGGCTAACACAAAAGGAATTCAATGGTAACTTTAAAGGTTCCTTGTCTTATAATGTTGTCTTAGGGCTCTTATTTGTTTTAATTTAATTTTTTCTATGTATCTATGTATCTATCTATGTATCTATGTATCTATGTATCTATGTATCTATCTATCTATCTATCTATCTATCTATCTATCTATCTATCTATCTATCATCTATACATGCCTGTAGGGTATAAAGAAAGAAGAAAATGCATATAATACGTATTATATATATATGTGTGTGTGTATGATATATATATATATATATATATATATATATATATATATATATATGCATTTTCTTTGTTCTTTTTACACTACAGGTCCCTTGTAGAAATATTTTGGCTTGTAGTTTAGTGTTTCTATGAGATTCCTTGACTGTGTGAATGAGTGAGTCTTTGATGCTATGTTGGTTTCTTATTCCTTGTCTCTGCTCTTTTCCTTCTGTTTGTTTTGTCTTCTTCAGATTTGTTAGTTTTCATTTACCATACTACATTATATTAATTATATTATATTGTTATCTATATATATAGAAGCTTGTTTGTTTTATAATGAGAGACAGAAGGAGTGGATCCAGATTGGGGGGTGGGTGGGGAGGAACTGAGAGGAGTAGAGGAAGGGGAGACCACAGTCAGGAAACAATTTCACTTTTTGTATAACCAAATATCACATGTCTAATAACATAAGTGGCTACCATGCTCTGGTTTTATTTGTTTTCAGATTAAAGGAATTTGGTATGTTCAACATGTAAAGCCCAGGGATTCTATGTAACATTAGGTCTCCAACACAAATTTAGAGACCAGAAAATACCATATTAGGCACTGACACTGTTCTAAGAAACAAACTATGTATACAAAAATGTTCATTATTGTGCTATCACTATCTAACTAAGGAAAGAGCAAGGGATAGAAGAACAGATTCATTGCTAGCCACAAGATCTAAGTGGAGATGGTGGCAAAGTAACAAAACAGCAGTGTACTAACCTTTTCACAATAAGAGTGAGCACATGGCCAAAGCAATATTTTGAGTCATATTTTATAATTTGTTGGGTAGCCAGTCTTCACTAAGTAAAAATAATTGTACAGTTTTATTTGTTTTAATTCATTCATAATCAGCCTCATTCTAATCAATTCTACGTAGGAAGGTGATAGTCAGACCAAATACTTCTGCTCCGCTTCTGCCTCTGTAGTGCTGGGCTGATATACTCTACCATGCCCAGATTAAGAAACAATGTTTCAGTTCCATCCATTAGCCTACAATTTTCATGATGTCATTGTTTTTCACAGCTAAGTAATACTCATTGTGTATATGTACCACATTTTTTTTTTAAATCCATTCTTTGGTCGAGGGGCATCTAGGTTGTTTCCTGGTTCTGTTCTATTATGAATAATGCTGCTATGAACATAGTTGAACAAGTGTCTTTGTGGTATGATTGAACATCCCTTGGGTATATGCCCAAGAGTGGTATCATTGGGTCTTGAGGTAGATTGAGTCCCAATTTTTTTAGGAACTGTCATATTGATTTCCAAAGTGACTGTACAAGTTTCCACTCCCACCAACAGTGGAAAAGAGTATTCCCCTTGTTCCACATCCTTTCCAACATAAGCTATAACCAATGTTTTTATCTTAGCCATTCTGACAGGTGTAAGATGGTATCTCAGAGTCATTTTGATTTGCATTTCCCTCATGACTAAGGATGCTGAGCAATTCTTTCAATGTCTTTCATCCATTTAGGATTCTTCATTGAGAATTCTCTGTTTAGATTTGTAGCCCATTTCTACATTGTTTGGTATTTGATGTCTAGTTTCTTGAGTTCTTTATATATTTTGGAGATGAGCCCTCTGTCAGATGGGGAGTTGGTGAAGATCTTTTTCCATTCTGTAGGCTGTAGTTTTGTCTTATTTATTTGTGTCTTTTGCCTTATAGAAGCTTCTCAGTTTCAGGAGGTCCTATTTAATAATGGTTGCTCTCAGTGTCTGTGCTACTGGTGTTATATTTAGAAAGTGGACTCCTGTGCCAATTCATTCTAGGTTTCTTCCTACTTTCTCCTCTATTAGGTTCCATGTAGCTGGATTTATGTTAAGGTCTTTGACCCACTTGGATTTGAGTTTTATGCATGGCGATAGATATGGATCTATTTGCAATCTTACATGTTGACATCCAGTTACGCCAGCACGATTTGTTGAAGATGCTTTCTTTTTTTTCAGTGTGCGCTTTTTGGCTTCTTTCTCAACTAAATGTACCAGGCTTAGCTGTACCCGCCATGGGAGAACTTACTCTTTTGGAGGATGGGATGAGGGGTGGGTCTGGTGGGGAAGGCGGGAGGAGTGTTGAGCAGGAGGAGGAATGAGAGGGGGATCCGTGATTGGTATGTAAAATGAATAAAAAAACTTAAAAAAAGAAGCAATGTTTTTAAAGTACAAAATAAATATTAAACTACATAATTACAGTGAGAAAGTATATCGCATTTGAATTCAGGAAATTTGGGAAAATACTGTATTTCAGGAATGGTAAAAGTGAATACAAAAACCAAAACAACTATAACAACAAACATGTGCCTAATATTTGCATAGGAATAGTTGGGAGAAATTAAATATTTTCATGACTATAGCTTTGATATATTAGATAATTTTTATCATTACTAACTTCAGAAGAATGAGAACTTAAGAAAGTTTTCCCAGGATTATACAAGCTTAAATTTCATTTTCAAATCTTTTTTACCAGCTAACTTTATAATAACATTGGTGAGCTGGGAAAAACAAATGTTATTTAGATGAGCAAGAACAGCATGCTGAGATAAGTTGGGTATGTCAGAAGAAACTGATTGATGAGAGACTACATTTTGTTATGGTTCTGGATACTAGGGTTCTATACTATAGTCAAGGTATTGACAGAGTCTACTTTCTGTGAACACTATGAAACAGAATTCTTTGTTCACTGTTTCCAACTTCTGGTGATGACCAGTATTCTTTGACATTCCCTGGACCATCATTGAATTCCTCAGATGCCTGTCTCTGTTCTCATACCAAATTGAGGCTTTGTGTTTTATCTTTACATAATGTTTCCTTATTCTTAAAGGGATGTCAATTGGGATAGGCTCTACACTAATTTTCTCATCTTAATCTGGTAACATGTAAAGAAGCCCTATTTCCAAGTAAAGTCACATTTACAGATACCACAATATTAGACCTCATCCTGTCTTTTTTGTGGAATATAATTCAAACCATATCAACAGGTATGACTTGGAAAGTTTTGCTTAGAGAATGAATCTAAGGCTTTCCTGAGATGTTCTGTGTATCTTTAGTGTTGTCCCTAGGTCTTTAATCAACTTTCAAAACTTTGTGTTGTTATGAGCAGCATTGTCATAGGGCCAACACAAATGCTCTATTTTCCATGCCTCAACCAGTGTACAATAGATCATGAAGAGGTTTGAATACCAAATGATGAAGCACAATGTAGAATATAAGCTAAGTTCTACAACAAGGAAAACAAAATAGCATAAATACACCAAAGTTCAAGTATCTAATTACAGTCCATATGTAGGCTGCCTTCCTTCAGCTAAGGAAGACAATTCTGCATAAGAAACTTCAGAGTACTCAAGTAACCAGCATTTCTCCATCCACCTTAATTAGTTCATTGTCTTCATTGGCAGTTAGAAGCTATCAGCTTCACAGGTATAAAATTCAAGAAAGTCTTCTTAGCATCATGCAGGCTGAGCTCGTATTCTTGAAGCTGGTTTTTATTTTTTTCAGTTGCTTATAAGAATGTTGGTGAGCCAGGGAAAGAAAGTGTTTCTGAGAGCAACAAAGGTGATGCCTTGAGGGAGACCAGCTCTGTTAGCACATAAAGTAGTTGGCCACTGAGCATAAAGGCAAACAGCTTCCTTGTTGAAGGATGTGATTCTGAAGATCACGGTATCATTTCCTCTCAAATATCACTGACCGGAAATTAATCAAACAGTCACACTTGACTGCAAAATAGGTAGGAGAATGTAATCTGTGTCTGAGCAATATGTCTTGCTGAAGCCTGTTAGGAAGGGGATTCTGCTTCTAATAATCAAAGAGGAAATAGATACTGGCAGACAATTAGTAGTCTCTGTCACAGGTCACAATAACATGAGTGAGATAGAAAGTTTTCAGAGAATAAGAAATTGTACAAGTTAACTGGGTTAATCCCTCAGGAATTCGCAGAAATAAAAGCCAGCCCAAGCCAGCATGGCAGCTAAAAATGCTTGGTGGCCAGAAAATCTGGTACTAGACAAAAGGCTCACCTCCTATGTTTTTATTTATTTTATTCTATTTTCACTATGTATCTATGTATTGATTTTTCATTTAAGTTTCACATTTAAAAATAAGTATTTCTCATCATTAATCCAACAGTACAATTGAATATTTAATGATGAGTTGAGGTCAAATGCTAACGGCACAACTTCAAGAAATAATGGTGATCCTTGTTACTTTATTTATTTATTGAAATTTTCTTACTATATATTAAGGTCATAGTTCCAGATCCCCCCATCCCTATCTACCCATCTTAATATTCTTTTCCCCCTTAAAAAAGCAGAACAAAATCAAAGCACAAAATTCATCACAAAAACGAAAACAAACAAACAAACCCTCATGGAGTCCATTTTGTGTTGGTCAACTATTCCTGAGCACAGAACCTGTCTTAGGATGTAGTTAACATACCCGGTGTCACTCTGTTGAAGAAAACTGGTTTTCCCTGATTGCAACTATCTTGCAATTACCTTCTTGGCTAGTGGTGAGAAGTTGTGCCAACTCTCCCTTCTCCATGCTGGGATTTTGTCGTTTGAACTTGTGCAGGTCTTGTGCATGTTATACTGGTCTCTCTGATTTCTATGTGTATCAGCCCTGTTGTGTTTGGAAAATGATGTTTCTTTGGAGTCCTCTACCATATCCTGCTCTTAAAATATTTATTCCTGCTGTTCCACATAGATCCTTGAGCCTTGGGGGAGGGGTATGATATAGAAATCCCATTTAGGGCTGAATTTTCCAAAGTTTTCTCACACTCTTCATATATTGTTCAGTTGTGGGTCTCTTTCTGTGTTAGTCACCATCTTTGACATAATAAAAATAGTTCAAGATAAGAAAGTAGAATTTACCGAGGAAATATCATCTCTAAAAAAACAAAGCCAAACTGAAATAAAACTTGAAATAAAAAAAAACTCAAGAAGTCAAACAAAAAGCTCTGAGATAAGCCTCACTGACAAGACTGAATAAAATGGAAGAGAGAATTTCAATTCTTGAAGATAATGCAGAAACAATTGAGTAGTTGTTAAAAAAAATCATGTTAAGTGTAGGAAACTCAGCCACAAAGTATTCAGGAAATCTGAGACATATGAAAAGACCAAAATTATGAATAATCTGAATAGTGGAATGAGAAGAAACCTAAGTCAAAGGCAGAGAAAATATTTTAATGAAACAATAGAAGAAAATTTCCCAAATCTAAAAGAGATACCCATCAAAGTGTTAGAAGCATTCAGAACACCAAAAAGACTGAACCAGAAAAGAAACTACCCTCTGTAAAGAATTACCTAAACACTAAATGTACAGAGCAAAGAAAAGATACCAAAATCTGCAAGGAAAAGAGACAGAACACTCATAGGCAAGCTCATCAGAATAGCATCTGTCTTTTCAGTGGAGACTCTAAATTCCAGAAGAACCTGGACAGATGTTTTATCAAGCTCAGAAAGAACACAGAAATGCCGGGCCAGACTACAATACCCAGCAAAACTATCAATTATAGTTTAATTTACAATTTTTGCTTTATTGTGAGGAGAAAGTTTATCATTCCATGTTATTCTCAGCTCTCCTTCCCCAACCCCCCTCTACTTAGCTGCCTCATGGATCAGGATGTAAGATCTCAGCTACTACTCTGGCACCACGTCTGTCTGCCTGCTGCCATGCTACCCACCATGGTGATCATGGACACATGGGCATTTGAAACCTCAAAGCTCACACCTAGTGACAAAGGCCACAACAAGGTCAGACTTCCTAATCCTTCCAGAACAGTTCCACTAACTGGAGACCAGACATTCAGTCAAATACATGAGCCTATGGTGGATCTCTCAGTCAAACTACAACAATGCTACAGTAAGACTAGGAATACAGAATGTAGACATCAATCATAACTTGTAATATTGAATTTGTCTTCAAGGCAATTACTTGCAATTTATGATGTTTTCTAATGGTATATTAAATGAAGAACCCATTTCTCTACTCCTTACTCTCTTGACACTAACTGTCAAATATGTGAGTGGGACAGACACCAACTAGATGTCTTACAGTTTAATTAAATTTGGATATTACAACAGTTAGTTCATACTCCATAGATAAATGTTTACTCTCACAAGACCACTCTTCAAATCAGATTATCTCCAGGTTGCCCATAGTTCTATTTCATTTGACTAAATATTAGAATAGCCACATTCTCTTTCTTGCATAATTTTCAGAAATCGCTATACAACATAGGATCACTTATGCTTACCTGTACATTGTAACAGATATAAAAGGGACAAAATGAATAGTGAGCTGAAGAGGTACACAGGGCAAGCTCCAAGGAAGGGGATGTGGAGCTTCCAAGGCCATCCAGGCATACTGCTCTTTCTATTCCTTGATAAAGTCACCAACGTGGAAGGTATCTCATCCCTTTGATTAGGGTTGTAATGTGGTTTTCATTTTGTGGGCACAGTTGATCAAATACTTAATCATTGGTGATGAACTTTATATCCAGCACCCCTTCTTTCTCAGGGGTTTTAGTAAAGGACTGAAATTCCAACCCTCCCTTTAGTGATTAGCCCTTATTCTGAAGCTGCCTAGATATGCCACCAGTAATCTCACTGGTATGAAAAAAAAAAAACTACCCTTCTGGACAGTTCAAAAGTTTTAGAAGCTTCTGAGTCAGAAATCAGAGTCAATGACAAAATTTAGAAATGAAGATGCTTCTAGCATTCGTATTACTTGTGGATTACAAGTGTTTAAATAGTCTGTAGTAGGAACTTGGAGAGAGGAGAGACTGTTGTTTTTAAACTAAATCTCAATCTTACAATTTTATTCAATAAAGATTTGGGAGTCAGATGCCTGGGTGAAAACCTGCTAGCTCAGAGAGGTCAAGGAGCAACCAGCTGACCTTTCTCCTTAGCCAGCGTCTCAGAAAGAGAGCTTCTCTTCCGCTGTCCCAGCCAAAAAAGACTGCCAAACTCAAAGTCTCTCCTTACCACTTCCTATGCTGCGTCTCTCTATCCATCTTTCCAACACACTCTTACTCTCTATTGCTACTTCCTGTCAGCTAGTTGCTGGCCCTGCCTCTTGACCCAAGGTTAATTTTGTTTAATTAACTCAATCTCAGGGTTAATGGTGTGATCAAACATCCCGCATCAAGAGACCAAGTACGTTTTCTTATGTCACAAAAGTCTATTTCACAAAACAAAAAGTCGGGTGTCTCCTATGGAGTTGAGTCTAAAGCTGTGCAATTTATCTTATCTCATCACAGCAAAAACCATCACCTTTGTGGGGTCCAAGGCAATAATGACACCCTTAGGAGGGTGTATCCTGGCCACCTGAGAAATTATAGCTAGATGGAGGATTCAAAAAATAGTTTTCCACGAGTAGGCTCACATGTTTATTTTGTACATATGCCCAGAGGCTTTGTGATGAGTACATTTTTATAATTCTAATAGATTTCCAGAGCACTGACTATTATTCTTTCCTTTTTTCTATGCTAATAGCCAGAGGCTGTTGAGATGGAAGTCATTTTAGAAAATTCTGAATAAAAAAACAAACAAACTAAACATTCCTGCCAATTTGTGAATCTGCCAAATCTTCCTATTGCCAGCTTCATTTTAATTTTTTGTTTTTTTTCTTGTTGCTGTGTTTTGTTTTGTCTTTTGATAAATTTTCTAAAGACAAGAACAAATAAATAAAAATTGCCAATGACCTCAAGTCACCTTACCCTCATCTTACACAGACAAATATAACTGGCAAGATATTCTGGAATTCTATCACACGTACCCACTCTCTCCCTCTCTCTCTTCTCTTTTCTCTCTCTCTCATTCAGTGGTGAAACGAATTGAATTCACACCTTTTCACATGCTAGGTAAGTTTTCTCACATGCTGAGCTATATCCCCCGTCCCTGCTATTTCTTAAATCATAGTCTGAAATAACTCTTAAACAGAATATAGAGAGTAGCATCAGAGAAACTTGCTTGGAAACCCAGTAAACAACTGTTATTGCGAAGGAGTCTTCTGTTTCCTGCCGTCTCCCCTGTTCAGACCCAGTGTTTCATGTTGTACCTTTCAACAGAAGAGAACAACAGGGAAACAGTGCTTAGAGAAAAGTTTGGAAGGATATGGTGAGGGAAATGCCTTACTAACATCTTCTGTCCCTGGTTCTAAAGGAATTTCTCAACTCGTTTGTTTTTGAGCAGGAAGTGCAACCTGGATCTGTGGCCATTATGTGTGTTTAAGAAACTGATCCAAGTTAACTTGTTTGTTTTACGCATCCTGTCAATTGTTTTTGTCAGGATTGTTTGTGCACTTGCAGATGTAGTCCAGAACATTGCCTTGTATGTTCTGTGCCTTCGGTTCTGTTCTAGTTTGATTTCTGTTGCTGGACTAAGTGCTATGACTGAAAACAACTTGGGAGAAGAAAGAGGGGTTTTTTGTTCGTTTTTTTGTCTTACAGTTTACAGTCCATCATGAAACAAAATCAGGGAAGGAACTCAAGGCAGAGACCTAGAGCAGGAACTGAAGCAAAGGCCATGGAGGAATGCTGCTTACTGGCTTGTTCCCCATGCTTTGCTCATCTTGCTTTCTTATACCACCAAAGGCTACCAGCCTAGGATGGCACCACTCATACTGTGTCCTCTGGGCAGGTAGTCCTGGGTAGTATAAGAAAGAAAGATGGTCAGACGTCCCACGGACTTGTCTCCAGACAATCAGAAGGAAGCAATCTATCAATTAAAATCTCTTTCCCAGATGACTCTAGTTTGTGTCACATTGACAAAGTCTAACTAATACAACCATGGAACCTGCTTCGATGACATAAAGATAATTACAATGACATAGGATTAGTTTCTGAATGATCATCTTTAGGTTGTCTTATTCACGTCTGTGAAGTCTAATGATTCCCTCTGAAGGTTTACAGAACAATGCATTATGCATTTAATGCATACATTTGTAGAAGAGGCACACAAAAAAAGAAACTCGAGGAAAGGTTAGATTATTGAGGCTTAAAACCCTTTTAATGCTGGGAGGTGGTGGCATGTGACTTTAATCCTAGCACTTGGGAGGCAGAGGCAAGTGGATTTCTGAGTTCAAGGCCAGCCTGGTCTATAGAATGAGTTCCAGGACAGCCAGGACTACACAGAAACCCAGTCTTGAAAACAACAAAAACAGAAACAAAAATAAAACAAAAGAAGAGAGAGAGAGAGAGAGAGAGAGAGAGAGAGAGAGAGAGAGAGAGAGAGAGAGAGAACTCAGAGGCCATAGGCAAACCTAAAAAGGAAGTAAATTTTTTTTAGGAACAAATGGATGATGGTTCCAACAATAAAAATGTCTCAGGAGAAAGTTCTGGTCTTAGATATGACGTTTGGCTTTTAGTCTTCAGTGACGGATATTCCCGGCTAGACAAGAAAATTCAGAATCAAACCTGTCTCTGTGCTTTGAAAGAGACAGGAGAGAAGAGCGTCCAGATGCAGGAGGTTTGGAGCAGGCCAGAGAGACTTTAGTTCTGAGCTAGTTTTGCTGAGATCACTATTCAAAACCTCAAAAACATAGCACTACTTCCACCTTCAATTCCCCATTCTTTCCTGTTTTCCTTGTTAACTCTACTTTATCTCTTCATCTTTATACTTAAACATTATTTTTGAAATTTCACTTTTAGAATTATTTTTAAAGATGCATTTCTTTTCCCTCCCCAACCCCTTCCAGATTCCCACCCCCTAGGCCAACTCATCCAACTTCATATTCTTTCTCTCTTAAAAAATACACACACACACACACACACACACACACACACACACACGTGCACACACACAATTTAAAATGTACAAAAAATTTAAACTTTTTAATCATTCTTGTTATTTCTATGTCCCTTAGTTAAGTCTGCCTGTCTGTGTTTCAACATATGGATTTACCTCATATTTAACAACCGATGTAAAAACTTTCCCTGTACAAGGAATAGGAATCCTTTCACTGAGGCAGTGTTTGCTGTGAGAAGCTGCTCCTGCTGCTGTTATATTTGTTGCTAGAGAATTTCTACAAGGAAACAGCAATCCAAAAGTAAGGTGGGATTCAGAACTCTGAAGATCATTAGATCCCACTGCTTGGCAGTTGTTTTGCGAAAGAAAATTACACAAGCTGTAAGATGATCCTGGCCAATCAGCCATCGTGTCTGAAAGCAGAAATGAACATTCGTCAGTCCGCAAGAGCTGATGACTTTTTAGTCTTCCATATGACTTTTTGATCTTCTTTTTTTTTTCTACTCCCTTTGTTGCATGCCTATGAATAAAGAATCATCTTTGAGAAAATATCTGAAAATCCAGGAGTAGTCATTTAGTTTTTAGTGAGGTTTGAGATCTGAGAGACTTGAAATCTTTCTGTTATTTTGATAAATGTCAGCCTGGGAAAGTACACCGAGTTGTTCAATGCAAGTCCTTGGAGAGACGGCAACAAAAACTGAAAACTGGACAGGACCCACAGCACCTCCTCCTGTCAGTGCGTGGCCAGCAGCTCGTGCTGATGACCAGGTTTTCATCCTGTGTTTTCCCGAGCACAAACGGAAGGTTCAAGAAATGTTTACCAGCTAAGTTAATGGCTAACAGATTAGTAAGCATGCGGGGGAGTTTTGTCAACTTGACACACCAGAGAAGAGGCTATCACCGGTGAGGAATTGACTCTATTAGACTGGCCAGTGGGAGTGTTCTTGATTGCTGATTGATGTAGGAGAGTTCATCTCACTGCAGGCAGTTCTATCCCCAGGTAAGTAGGTGTGGGCTACATGAGAAGCCGAGCAAGCAGGAGAAACAAGCCAGTAAGCATCATTCCTCCATGGTATCTGCTTCAGTTCCTGCCTTGAGCTCCTGCCCTGGCTTCTTTCAATCATGACATGCAACTCATAAACTAAATAAAATCTGGGTTCTTTCCCCTCAGGTTGTTTTTTGTCATGGTGTTAAAGTGATAGAGAAATTACAGCAGGAAAGAGAAATGGGTATGAATGGAATATAGTGTTAAACATAGAAATGAGAGGCAGTGCAGGGGCCTGCTGTTGGAAAGAGATTTAACAGTGGCATAGACAATCATAATCCTGTTTGATATGTGTCATTTCAAATGTTCAGCCCATAACCAAGCCAGAATAATGGGGATTCAATGATTTTGGTAATCTTTCCAGATTAGGACTAATAGACTTCCTTCAAATATCTGTAAACCATGATTGTACTTACTCAATTTCATGTTCATGTCTCTAAGCCTCTAGTTCTCAATTAAAATGATACAACAATGAAAAGGTAAAGAAGGGGCTGGAGAGATGGTTCAGCATATTGCCCTTCAAGAGGACCCAAGTTCAATTTTCAGCACACACATTAGGTATCTAAGAACCTCCTGCAATTCTAGCTCCAGGAAAATCTGACTCCCATAAGCTCTCCTGGCACCTGTACTATCATGTATACACCCAAACACAGGTACACATACACACAAACACAACTAAAATACAGCAAACAAACACAGGTACACATACATATACACACAACTAAAATATAACAGACAAATGCAGGTACACATGCACATATACACAGAACTAAAATATAACAAATAAACTAGGTACACATACACATAATTAAAATATGTGGTGATATATTGTGTACCCCAATAAAACTTATCTGGGGATCAGAGGACAGAGGCAGCCACTAGATTAGACATAGAGGCCAGACAGTGATAACATACACCCTTAATCCTAGCATTCAGGAGGCAGAGATTCATCCAGATCCCTGTGAGTTCAAGGCCACACTGGGAACAGAGCCAGGTGGAATGGGACCTTTAATCCCAGCACTAGTTAACCATAGAGGTCTGGAGGTCTGTGCAGACAGACAGGAAGTGATAGAGCTGGGTGGAAAGAGGAGGTGATGTAGCTGGGTGGAGAGAGGAAGTAAGATGGCAGGGCACAGAAAGGTGTATAAAGTGTGAGTATACAGGAAGTAGCTCTCTTGGACTGAGGATTTCCTAGCTGTAAGAACTTGTGGCTGACTTGTTCTATTCCTCTGATGTTTCAGCTTTCACCTCAGTATTAGGCTCTGGGTTTTTTATTAATAAGATCATTTAGCAATTCATGTTACAACAAAGATAAATCATTACCAAGTAAAGGATCACTGTTTATAGAAGCCTTTTTTGGTATATCACTACTTCCCTGTTCTTGACAATCATCTACCTGTTCCTCTTATCAACTTAACACTTGGGTTGCTTGCTTAGTCTCTCCTAAGAATAAAGAAGATTTAGAATAATAATAGACTCCAGATTAGCAAGATATAAACATCAACAACTAATAAGTCTAGATACGAAAATTTCTTTGAGAATTAAATTAGGTATGTGAAGCTACAGGAAGTCATTGAGTGCTGGAGGAAAGAAAGTCAGTTTTCTTCAGGGGTGTGCCTTCTTATAGGCTGCCCATGCATGTATGAGGTTCACCTTATACGTGCAGACATGTGAGACATGTGGGAAGCACTAATTGGACTCAGTAGGTGTGTGTGTGTGTGTGTGTGTGTGTGTGTGTGTGTGTGTGTGTGTGTGTATGTGTATACACACATATATCTGAGAGAGACATGAAAATGGGGGAGGAATGTGGGAGAGAGGCCTGGAAAGAGTTGGATGACAAGAATGAGGGGTGAAATTGATAAAAATGGAGAATGCATTCTTGTATGAAGGAAATAAAATTTTAAAGAAAATAAATGTTTCTAGAATATGTGAGAAATGGAAAAAGCTAGTAGTCACTTTATTTGAATCACCACACAACCTATACTCTTCATATGTATCCAAATATTAAAATGTACCGTATAAGTATACAGAGTTATTGATGTACTAGCTAAGAATAAATCTAAACCAAAATAAAACAGTGCTGTGAGTTTTACTGAGTGCAAGACCTGAACTCAAAATACAAATCAATTTCATAACAATAAATAAAGTAAAACTTGTTAAGGTAGATGTCTTGTTTCCTTTTCATTGCTGTGACGAAGTACTATGACCAAAGTAACTTATAAAAGAAAGCTTTTAAGTTGGGTTTAACATTTTAGAGGGGGTACATGACAGAAAGCATGGCATCAGACAGGCAGGCACGCTGCTGGAGCGGTAGCTGAGAGCTCACATCTGAACCGTAAGCACGAGGCAGAGAAACAGAGAGCTAACTGGGAATGGCATGGGCTTTTGAAACTTCAAAGCTCACTCCCAGTGACATACTTCTTCAAACAAGGCCATACCTCCTAATATTTCCCAAAGACTTCCACTAATTGGGGAACCATATGATGAACCTATGAGGGCCATTCTTATTCAGATCACTAAAGTAGATGTTCAAATTTTCATGATTAAAAAAATAGAAATTCTGAAAATGTAACTTTAGTTATTTACTGATACATATTTATTTTGTATGTGTGTGGGCATGTTTTTTGTCACAGCACCCATGTGGAGGTCTGAAGTCAGTCTGTAGGAGTCAGTTCTCTCATTCCATCATGTGTTTCTTGTATATGGAACTGAGATTGTAAGGCTCACAGTAACAGCACCTTTACACCCTTGGACATCTTGCCAGTCACTATGATACATTATTTTCTAAAATATCTTCTTTTTTAGCATACCTATGTTATAAGATTTATCTATGAATAAGAAGCAAAAAGGAAACTGATTTATGAAAGAGAATATCCTCCTTGTATGACTAAGTAAATACATGTTGAATAAAAGAAGCAAATAATTTTTCCTCAAAACATACTTAGATAGCTGGGTAGATATTGGGATGGATGGACAGTAAGATAGATATGTATATAGAGTCAAATAAAATTTACAGGAAGCCATTGTTTTGTGTTTAACTCCCGAACTAGGGCTCAGTAGATCAGACTAAACAAAAGTGAGAAATGCAAGCTAAATTCCACATAATAAGACTGAAACTTAAAAACCAGAGTGTTTCTCAGAAACACAAGAGATCTACAACAGCCAGTCATAAAGGTCCTAGGCAGCCAGAGCCAACTCCGTGAAATAGCCTTCTTTAACACTGCTAAGGAAAGTACCCAGATACAGCATGACTTTAGGGGCTCTGTCTTTTGCGTATGCTCTGTTACTATTCTTGTTCAAGCTGCTTTAAAAAAAACCCTCCTTTACAATACCATCAGTAGAGTGAGTACTTCACAGAAGGGCTACTGCCCATCCATGAAATAGTAGTGCAAGCTAATTAGATCTTTATTGCTGAAATTGTAAATTTTATATGAATATATATATGTGTATATATATATATGTATATATATATATATATATATATATAAAGATTGGCAGAGGATTAAATAAACACTGTATAAATAAGTAAATATTTCACCTTGTAAAAGAGAAAGCAAATATTTAAATCAACATTCCATAATTTTCACATTGGCTATGGTGATGAATTATAGGATAATGAACAAGAAAACATAAAATGATAAATGGCCTTGATACTCAGTTCATAGCAATAAAATTCTGCTTTAAATTGTGTTTAATTGAAATATATGCTTTTAAGTAGTCTGTTTTAAAAGCTAATGTGATTCACTTTTACATAAAGAAAATATATCAAACACATACATGTAATGTAATGTAATACAGCAGATGAGTGCTAAGTCAATAATCAAAATTTGTGTTTTCTAAATATTTCTTATGATGATGACAGAGCCTAAGAGCATTTTGTTGGTAGAGCTCTGTCAATACTCTCCTGTGAGTACAGAAGTGGCAAGTATATTACCTCTACTCATTTTTGATGCCCCAAACTTTGAAAAGCATCTTCTGTCCTCCATTGGTGGGCTGGATTATATAATGGTGACTTCATTCACACTATCTCACCTTTGAATGGCCATGCATCAGCTTACAATTAAGGATGAAGACGGGTTTATTTTTTCACAGGTGTAAGCTCTGATATATATGTCATCCTTTGGACTTCAACTTTGGCAGCAAGTTTGAAATTTAGATGCTATGACATATAATTATTTTATACATAGTAACATGGATGCAGTATACATATGAAAACATAAAAGAAATTATGCCTGATTGTAATAGAACCAGATGTGTGCTTTGTTTTATCCATTATCTGTGTTATTTATGTATTATTATGTTATTTATACATTGAGAGTATGAAGTTCCTTGTGCCCACTAATCTCCAGGGAAACCAGGAATGTTAAGCACCCAGGATTGTCCTTTCAAAGGGAAGGATGTATAACCTGTTTTTCCATAATGCTGGAAATTAGAGGTGATTAATAGCTTGGTGATTTGTGTTCTCTGTTGGGCCAGACCATATCAAGCTCCTACAACCAGGAGCAGAGTTGGTTAATAATCTAAATAACCTGTATAATCAGGGACTCCTCCAAGCTCCCTCAACTAGGACTAGAGATATCCAATAATCTAAATGACCCTTATATGATCTGTATAGCCAGAGACTACCCTAAGCTCCTACAACAGGTCCAGAAGTGGCTAATAGCCCAAATGACCTCTATGTGACCTGTAAGACTGCGACCAGGTCAAACCCTTCCTTAGACCCTTAAACTAGTACAGGTAGCCTATCTCTAGGACCCATCTTTTTGGAGAAATGACATGTACCCCAAGTAGAGTTTCTGTATAATTATGCTTTCTTGTATCAGGGGATTGTATTACATCAGGAAACTTTTTACCAAATTGTATTATATTTAAATATACTGGCAACAAACTACCTGGGATCCAACTCCCTGAAGTTTGATCCAGGTTGATAAAATCAATCTGATCTGACTTTTTGTTCACACTTCTTTGCTGATCACCACCTTGACACCTGCAGATACTCCCTCAATGAGAGCTACTCCCTCATTGTCAGGACACTGTTTTGTTGTGTAGCTATCTTATCTGAATTGAAATCCTCCCTCCTGAAAGAATATAATATACATATTATTTATGTATTACCTATTGATATTCTTCATCTTAGAGATGAAAGTGCTGGAAATAGGAAGTTGTTGGCGTCCTTCTGAAAGAGAAATAAAGAACTCTGCTCCTTCAAGGATTATCAATTGAAAAGAATTTCTCTGCAAACTGAATTACTACAGCTCCCAGATGTCTCCTGGGGATACAGAAACAAACATCTGTTTACTCTACATAGGGCATCTACAGAAGACTAAAGAACAGATTCTTCAAGAGTCTATCATAATGAAAGTTATAAGTTTACTAAGGTCACTTACAGGAACAAGGGTAACTCAAAGGCAGCTGTATCTTGAAAAGCACACCTCTGCATGGGTAATGGCTCATAAAAAGCTGTCTCCCTAGATTTGCAATCAGTTCCATAAGAGTCTTATCCTATCAGCCACTGTTTATTGCTTTTCTATCCTTGGGAACGGGCCTTGAGAAGATTGTAATTTATAAACTCCCTGAGCCTTGTAATTTTCATGAATTTCCTGAGTCTTATGAGCATCCCTGCTCCTTTCAGGAAGGAGTACTTCAATACAAATAATGTAGCTATGCAACAAAAAGGGTGTTCCGATTCATTACTTTTACATTATAATTCAGATAAACTTACATACATTTATATAATAGTGTATCATATATTTTTGTACTAGTTTTGATTATGTGGTAACAAATTAGATGCTGACAATCCAAAACAATAAAAGAAGAGTATTTCCAAAATGTATAATCAGGCTTTTGCTGTAAGTATGATTCCTTTTAAAAATGTTTAAATATTTTATATACAATATATTTTGATCATATTCCTTCCCTTTCTGGAACTCCTTCTAGATCTTCTCTACCTCCTTACCCACCTACTACATGTTCTACCCAACTTCATGTTCTGTTTCTCTAAAAAAAAGAAAAAAACCCTCAAAAAAGACCAAAATAAAATAACAATAACAACAACAAAAAATCAAAACAACAAAAGCCAAATAAAACAAAAAACAAAAACCTCAACAAAACAACAAAAAGTGTACAAATAAACATGGGTTCCATTTTGTGTTGGCCAACTACTCCTGGGCATGTGGCCTGCCCTGGAATGTAGTAATATAGTCAGTGACACTTCATTTGAAGAAAACCGATTTTTTCTTTCCAAGAAGGTATCAATTGTAAATAGGTTCTTGGTTATGGGTGGGACTTTGTGTTCATGTCTCTGTCTCACTGCTGTGGTTTTGTCTGTTCCGAACCTACGCAGGTTCTGTGCATGCTGTCACAGTCTCTATGAGTTCATGTGTGTATCAGTCCTTATATGTCTGCAAGACACTGTTTCCTTGGAGCCATTTTTATTTGGGACTGAGTGGTCCAAAGTCTTTCACTATCTTTACATTGTCCACTTTTGCATAAGTATGACTACCTTTTCTGGGAAAAGAGAATAAATCAATTTTTACTTCCTCACTAAAGTACAGCAAAAATAAATTAATTTGATATGGAGTTATAGTCACTTGATAAGTTTAAAAGTTTTCTTTCTTTTGAAAAGCAATTAAGAACTCAATATAAGTTTTTAGATATAGTTAATACATTTGAAAAACTTAATGTAGTTTAAAATACTACTTTAGAAGCTATCAGCTAATGTCCTATTCCGTTTCATATGGTAATGTCTTCTTTATAATTTGTTCTGATTATGTACGTAATTGTGATTTAAACCTGACTTTCTCAAGTGAAATGTTTGATAGTCATGTAATAAGGCTGCTCACTCTTTTAAAGCCATAAATACTGTTTGTAAATGGTAAGAGAATGTCTCTCTGAAGCACAATACAATTAAATCCACCCATAGTATATTAATAAATTCATAGACCATGGGCAAGCAAAAGAGTATGGGCATACTTTAAGAATTACACAGAATAAAGACTTCTGTACAGAACTAACCACTCAGCTTCACAGAAAGAAATTCATCTTGGACTACATCAGGACCACCATGGATTGAAGGAACTCTGAAAGAAAAATACATCATGACAATTACAGAAAGATGTTCTTAATATCTGAGAGTGAACTATCTCTGTTGTCATTTTTATGTTTTTTCTTAGTTTCTTTCTTTTTTCCTTCCTTCCTTTTTTCCCTTTCTTTCTTTTTCTGTAAGTTCCCAATGCAATGTCTTTCTCAACCTACCCATCCTCTACTCACTTCGCTCCTTAAGTGTAGCTAACTGTCCCTTACCACAGAAAATTCTGAGGTGGTCCAGCTCCAGAGGTAAGTTTTTCTTACTGATTTGAATCCTATCTTTCCAAATTTCTCCTTGACTCTTTTCCAGACTCCCCACCATACCTGCCTCCATCTTGTCTGTTTGCCCTCCAGCTCTTTTCATTCTCATTTTCCTCCTCTCCCTCAAAAGTGGGAAACACAACAGCAGCATGTATTCTAGAAGACTTTCAGGCCTGAATATAAGAGAAAGGGTGTGTGCTTCTTTCTTCACTGGAGTGGAATGTGCTGATTTGTTGCTCTTGTTTCCTTGGGAAAAAAAAATTCCTTGATAGCATTGGCTTATCTTGGGCAGTGTGATGTCCTCCTAAGTGCAAACACCGAGTAAAGCCACTGATTCAAGAGATTGGTTTTGCTATTTGCTAGTTTTATGACCTCAGCAAGTGTGTGACTCAACATTTGATGATCTTATTTCCTAGGTGACAACCACATTGACAGAAGAGTCAGTCCACTGTGCCCATGGGGTCTGTATGTATGGATTCAACAAGTGTGAATGGATACATCTGTTTTTTAAAAAATCTGAACTAAATATGTACTGACTTCTCATTTTTTTCCTAAATAATGTTATAACTATTTATGTTATACTAGTCATAAGAAATTTAGAGATATTCTGAAATTCAGGGGATGGTTGCATAGGTCACATGGAAAACTGCTATTTTGTATATGTGTTTTACGTGTATGTGTGCAAGTACATTTGTGTGCATGTGTACACTGGCACCTGCCTGTTGTGAATACATATATGTATGTGGAATCATTTCTTAGGGCTATTTATCTGCCTTGTTTTTATGAAACAGGGTCTTTCTCTGGCTTAGAACTCACAGCTCACATGATCTAGCTGACTCACAAACTCTAGGAATCCTCCAGGTTTTTATCTAGCTGGATTGCAATTACAAGTGAGTACCAGCAGGCCTGGATGCTCTTTGTAGGTTTTGGAGACTGAACTGGGGTCCTTACACTCATGAAAGAAGCATTTAACTGACTAAGCTACCTTCCCAGCCCTCATACTGTGGATATATAAGGGACTGGGCTTCTGTGAGCTTCAGTGTCTGTGGGAATCCTGGAGCTGATTTCCTATAGATACAAAGGTACCACTTTAGTTTTTCACTAGTGGAACTATCATTTACTATGATTCAAATTGTTTAACACAAAGCATTTAGAACAATGTTTGGTAACTGGTAAACATCCATTAAATGTGTAACTAGTGTTTTAGGACATGCAGACACAAAGAGGAAATTAGTGAAAGATAGAGGTGTGAGCAAGAAGTGGTGGCTAGAGCAAGTCTTAACTGACAGAGGATGACAGGTCTTGTGCCCTACCAGAGATGATTCATGGAATGGTTCCAGTCAGGAGGATTGTGGGGGATCTAGAAGCTACTGAAGCTGACCAATTGCATGATCAATGCTTGGTGATCTGTGACCCATTCAATAATGCTGGAAACATTTCATTTGGTCTCTCATTTCATTTATTTTTTTTTTATAAAACATTGCTTTATGTTATTATGTTTATACAGACTAAAACCCCGAAGGTAAGCAGGCAGTGAGGAAGACTTCCATATACTGTGCTCCCTAACCATACAATCCTCACGTTTGTAATTTAATTTGATCAGACCTCTAGACAACAGGCTATTATTAGATGACCAGAAGAACATCACACATGTTAATATCTCTAGTTTCTGACTTTTGGACCTCAGGGATAGCAAAGAGGAAGCTCTGAGATATGATTTCTAAAGTGCTCTCTCTCTCTCTCTCTCTCTCTCTCTCTCTCTCTCTCTCTCTCTCTCTCTCTCTTTCTTTAATTCAGTTCTTAACAGCAGGAGAGTTATTGCTCCTGAGAAAATTTTGGAAACAGAATAAATCTTTGGAGGATGCTGCTTTGTTGTGTTAACTTGTCAAGATTTTATGTATTTCCTGCTGACTCTATACATTATCTATACCATAACAGGAGATACATTATGAAGGAAAACCAGATATGTCATCTTCTGTGTAGCCTTTGATCTATGAATTTGTCTTATGGTTGTGTTTCATAACAGAGAACAAAGAAATCAGATACATTTTTATCTCTCAAACCTAGCTCCTTTAACAAAGTCTGGGGGAAGCCAAATTATTACATTTGTCTGATTTGACTTTTCCAGGCAGTATATAAAAGGGTAAAAGGTCTCCGATTCTATCAAATATGCTCTAAAAAATATATCTGGTGGTTTGTACATCTCTTTGTCATCTATCAAAATGAAACTAATATACACTCCCAGTTGCAGAGGCAGAAAAATGAAACAAAAAATTCTCTGCACCAAACTCGTAAAAACTAATATCTGTCCCAAAAGGCACTGGCTGTCAGCCATCTCCTGAACTAACTCTATTCACTTGAAAAACATTCAGCCCAAATGAAAGAAGCAAAATTCACAGACTTCTATTAACAGGGACTTGCTGGTAAATATTGGATTTAGCTTAAAAGTTAAAATGGGGACATATATGCAGTGGATGAAGAGTGGCATGCATCACGATGTTACTTATCAGATAAAGTCACTCTATAAGGCTGGTTTATGACAATACTGCTCATGTTTCTAGTCTGGAATACAAATGTTTCAGGAATGAGCTGTGTTTCTTATTAGTTACTTTGTTGTTGTTGTTGTTGTTGTTGTTGTTGTTGTTGTTGTGATAAAATGCCACACTCAAAAGCAACTTATAGAAAGAAGAGGTTCTTTGTGGTTGTAGTTCCAGAAAAGTAGTCTGTGATGGTAGGGGGAGGCATGGGGAGCAGAGAGATCACATCAACAGCAAACACAAATGGGAAAATAAAGTAGGGGGAGGCTGTGAACTATCAAAGCCTACCATCTGTGGTGTATTTCCTTCAGCAAGGATGCACAGCCTCCCCAAACAGCATCAACAACGGGTATCAAGTATTCAAGTACCTAAGCTTATAGAGGGCATTTCTCATCAATCCTCTGTAGTATATAAAGCTCTCTTCCACATTTCAGAACACAGAATCATGCCAAGCAATTACCGTTATGAACTATGGTGTCATTTTGAGTGGACATCTGTGTATTGTGGCCCTCGGGTCAATAGGTTGGGTTTTTCTTTCATTTCAGTATTTTGCTAGTCTTTTCAACTTCTGCTAGTTATTCCTCTTCTTTGAATGGTCAAAATGATTCCTGGCTTACCAGAAACTTACAGAATGAATCAGGACATATATACCACTAATCACCTGAGGAGGACTGGCAGGGAGGGTGAGGTCTATGCTCCATGTAGTCACCCTGCATCTCGTGGCTGCAACACAACCCGCTTTAGTCATTACAGCACAGTAGCAGTAGAAGATTTTTGGATAGATCATTCCTAGTCATGTGTTCTTCAGCTAAGCCAGGCTTCTACTAGGTGTCTCCTTTACCAAACTTTAAATTGACTGCTTCTGTTCGTTAAGGAATTCATTCACTTCCTCCTCAAGACCTCGACTTTCTTCATCTTCATGACTATTGGAGTCAATTCATTCAGAGTGACAACAACCCTTATATCAAGCAGAGACTGGGTTTGTTTGCTTGGAGGAGTTTGATTTTTAAAATATTAATATTATATTAATATGTTTATTAGAATAAATGATATAATCAAAGTCATTTTTACACAAATAACTCTTCTTATAAGAGAAAGACTTTCATTTCCACCTCAATGTTGAATATTGTGACTCTACATTATTGCAAACCCTGTGAATGTCGTGCATACTTTTCGACACATTTTGACCCAAGTTTGGTTCCCAACAGCTCTGCAGTTGCTCAGAACAGCAGCCAGCTATTCTCACTCCAGGGCATGATTTGTAGGTTGGTGCCAGGTTTGTTCATGGGAAGAGGCCCTTACTCACTGTGGCCCCTAGTCCTAGAATTACCTTTCTCATATTTTCTTTGCCCTTATTCATCCTGGACACCTCAGAAGGTCACTGTTAGGCCAAACACTCACCTTGAAGCTAGGCTTTTCAGACTGCTTCTTTCTTGTTCCAGGAGGCTTTGAAAACCCAAACATTGCTTTGAATATCCCATTGAGCATAGGTTTCTTTAGGGAGAGACACCTGAGACTTGAATGCTCTGAAACTAAATTTCAAAATGTTTATTACACAATCAATTTTTGTACCAGTTATTTCCAAATTTCTGAAAATGTGGTCCATATTTTTGAGATATTTTACGTTAGTTGAACAACTTGTCTTTTTTCTCTGTTAATAGACAATGATTTTCTGAGGAAAAGCAATGCTGTTACATTTTTATCTGCCCCATCTTGCTTCTTTGGCCATTGTCAAGTTTGACTGGGTTCTGTGTCTCCTGGGGGGTCTTTCACCTGTGGCTTATTTTCCATTCAGAGGTCTCAGCATCAGATGTGTAAAGGCCACACTGAGTGGCTGATCCTTTGGCACAAGTCTTAGTTTTTATGGAGCCTTCTCAGTTTTCTCTCTTCCTTTGCATAGATGCAAAATGATTGACGTTTCAATATTGAGAAAACCCAATGACAGGAATCTTTTAATCTTTCTCATGTTGCTTTCAAACTAGTCAAGTTCCTCCTCTTTATTCTGCAAATATAAAAACAGTGAAAGTGTCTTCCTCAAGACCAGTATCCCAGGCACAAAAGCATCAGTATTTGCATTAGAATATTCTTTCTCTTGAAGGGGTATTATATTTTAAAATGTTACTAGACATCTCTAACATTTCCAGGTGGCCCCAAGTTGCCTGTATGAAAGGTACTGTCCTAGACTTGCATTGCATTTGGCACATTGTCTGCTCCATGAGTGACATGCCATGGTTATCATTTTAATGTAATGCTTCATCACAGCTTCCGAAGTGTCCATTACTGCTGATGTGAGTGTCATGCCCAGGTAATGCATTTTAGGTTTCTTCTACAGAAGCACTCAGGTTTCATGACTAATTTCTATATTAGTTGGCAACCTGGTGGCTAAATGGAGGAAATATTTATATACTTTTATTTCAAATGTACCATGGTTGTCAGTGTTAAGTGGAAGATAGAGCTGTCAACAGTCACTCTGGTACCTGAGCTGACTGAGGTTCCCTTATGTTTTCTTTCTCTGTAAAAATTCCAGAACACTCAGAGCTTCTCTGTATGGGCAATAGCAAGATAACTGTGCTGTTCACACCAATCTGTCCAAATATTTTATGTTTTGTTTTGGAAATAGTACATGCTAATTTCATTCATAGCCCACTGGTCACAGAGCACTTCCCAATCATAGAAAACATTATCATTTACACACAAAAGGCCAGGGGGAGGTCCCTAATAACTACTAGTAAAATTTTGCTCATATTGCTAACAGTGGGATTTATTCTTTACTTTTGCAGTGAACATCAAGTGTGATTACCATGTTTACTGAGTTGTGCTGGAAGATAGGGCTTCAATACATGTATTATTACCATAAATAGTACCACAGTCAGAGTACAACATGGTTCTATGGTCTCAAAACAACGAGAGAGAGAGAGAGAGAGAGAGAGAGAGAGAGAGAGAGAGAGAGAGAGAGAGAGAGAGAGAGGGAGAAAGGAAGGAAGGAAGGAAGGAAGGAAGGAAGGAAGGAAGGAAGGAAGGAAGGAAAAAGAAACAATGAAAAAACACCTCCCTTATCATAATGCCATTTTTTTTTAGTCCCACTCCTGTGCCTAATGCTTGAGTTCTCATATGTTTCCTGCTGCTATAGCTGTGACTTCTCCAACATGAGACAAATAAGTAATCATAGAATTTTTAAACTGTTGAAACTGCCTTTGGTTTACCATGCCATTTCTCAGATGGAGAATGTAGTCCTTCTTCTTCCATGGCAGGTATGTGCTTATTTGTTTATCCACTCATCGTTTGAAGCACAGTTAGGTTATTTCCAACTTGGCCAATGATAACTAGAGATGTTTTAAATATTCATGGTTAGGGTTTTCGAAGTGATATAAATGTTTATCTCTCTGGAATATAATTTCCAGATTTCTGGACCTGGTACTACTGTGTTTAATTCTAGAAGGACTAGCCAAAATGCTTTCCAAAGTGGCTGCACTTTTTTAAATTTCAAAAGTCACATTTATTTGGAGCTGAAGAGAGAGCTCATTGGCTTAGGACACTGGCTGCTCTTCCAGGAGACCTGAGTTTTGTTCCCAACACACACATGGTATCTCAAAATCATCAGTAAATCCAGTTGCAGGAGGTCTGACACAGTCTTCTGGTCTCCCTAGGCAATGCATTCATGTAGTACACATACATTCACACATGCAGGCAAAAATACTCATATATATTTATTAAATTATATATATATAAATTATATATATATAAATTATATATAAATTATATATATATATATATATAAAGTGAACAAATTTTTAAAATGCATTTGTTTATTTATCTATTTGTGCAGTCTGCCGGCCATGGCATACACAGATAGGTTGGAGGACAGCTTACAGGGCAGAGTAATTTCTTTCCTTATGCCACATGGGTCCCAAAGATGGAACTCAGGTCACCAGGCAGCAATTGCCTGTACTTCCTGAGACATCTCACTAGCCCAGATGTACCCTCCTCCAAAACAAGCAAAACTAAACTAAACTAAATAACCTGCAAAACCAACTGACTTAATTTGTAGAGGTTCTAGAGTCTGTGAATAAAAGAGGGAGGTTGTGGCCAATTTGGTTAATGGTTGAGGGCTCTCTTTCTATCTTCTTTGTGTCTTCACGAATGGAACAGTACAGCTCTCTGGAATGTCTTCTAAGGGGTTATAACTGCATATGTTGGATCAGTCCACACCTTTCTGACCTCATTTAATAATACTGACTTCCTTAGAAGGTCCCTGTCTTCAAACTAATTCTTCATGTGATATATAATTTCAACATATAGATTGGGTTTGGAAGGAGGCATTTAATCTATGACCTCCACTGTATTGAGGGTATCTTAGTTTGGGTTTCTATTGCTGTGATAAAGCACCATTACCAAAAAGCAAGTTAGGGTGGAAAGGATTTATTTGGCTTATACTTCCATATTGTTGTTCATAATGGTAGGAATTCAGGACAGGAACTCAAACAGGGTAGGAAACCAGAAAAAGAAGTTGATGATGCAGAGGCCATGGAGGAGTACTGTTTACTGCCTTGTACTCCATGCTCAACCTTCTTTCTTATAGAACCCAGGACCACCAGCCCAGGGATGGAACTACCCACAATAGGCTGGGTTCTCTCCATCAGTCACTAAGAAAATGACTTACAGCCAAATATTGTGGAGGCATTTTCTCAATTGAGGTTTCCTCCTCTCAGATAATTCTAGTAGGTGTCAACTTGTAATAAAGCTATCATGCATAGGGTTCCAAATGCTCTGCACCTGACCTTTTCAGCCTTTAAAGTGAGACTTTCAGAATTTTGGTCATCTGCTAAGGGTACAGTGTCTCAGGGTAGTTTTAGTCTGTTTTTTGGTAAGAATGCTGAATGTCTTTGTGTGTGTGTGTCTATTCCACCTTGACACCATCTTGTAAAATACTTATTTAAATATTTAGTTTATTTTTTAATAATTGAATTAATTGCCTACTTTTTAGGTTTGGGAGTTCTAAAAAATATTTAACCTGTTCATGGTATCAGGTATCATAAGACCCGCACAAACTCAAATCAGACAAAATTCCAACATGGAGAAGCTGAGGTACCATTGGCGATTATGCTAGGAAAGGCAGAATTAATTTTCTTTAAGGACATGACCAAGGATAGGTAGATCATATTCCAGTGGAGGACACACACCTAACAGAATATGGGCAGCACAAATTAGACTTGATGAGTTTTTTTTAAAAAATGAGTATACAAAGTTGCGTGGATGTTGAAGGAGGACAGATCTTAGAGGATTTAGGGAGAAGGGCAAATATGATCAAAATGCAATGTATAAAATAAAATTTTAAACATTTTAAACACAAATCCTTTTATCAGATTAGTAAATATCTTCTCACGCAGTGTGCTAAATCTTTTTGTTCTAGCCATGGTGACTTTCATAGAACAAAACATTTAAATTGCAGAAATGTTCAATTTAGTGTTTCTCATTATGCATCATCAAAGAACTCTGCATATGATATTGCATGGCATAAAAATTTCTATGTTTTATGCCTCCAGATTTATACTTTTAGATTTTGTCTTAAAAATCTATGATGTTTTCATCTAATATTCGCATACACTGTTAAGTTTAGCTCCAACTGTTTTCTCTTGGTGTTTGGACTGTCATGAACTAAATATTTGTGTTTCTAACAAGACATTGCTAAAGCTCAAATTCTTATTGAGATATTTTCAAGGGATGTCTTTAGACTCAGCTAAAAGGTAGCCATCAACAAGCCAAGAAAGGGGCTCTCATCAGAAACTGGGGCTGCTGGCACTTTGATATACTACTCCTTGGGGCCAGTGAGAAATAAATGTCTACTATTTAAGACAGCTAGTCCATGCTGTTCTGATGTACCAGCCAGAGCCAAGACACAGATGGGTACTTTTCCCATCACTATTTGTTGGGTATCCTTTCTCTTTGGAGTGGATAGTAGACCTTTGATAGATTATGCAGCTCTGGTTCTAGCTGATCTGTTCTGTTTGAATGACTTATGTGCTAACCCTTCAGAGTGTATTCCACTGACTTGAATTTTGCAGCTTTATAGAAGTCTTAAAATCTGAAGATGTCATTTGTCCACGTTTATCTTTTCTCAAAACTGTTTGGCTTTTTATTAGCCTGTTCATATAGACTGTAAAACCAGCTTGTCTATATAAAAAAAAAGAAACCCCTGGCTGAGATTTCATTTTCAAAAATGAATGCAAATTTGTACTGTCTGTAGATAAATTTGGGGAGAATTTTTATCTTTGATTCCTGTTAAGTTTCTTCCAGAGGCCTTAGGTTTATCTTTTGGTTTGCTACACACACTATTATATCATCTGCAATCAGAGACATTTTAGTTCTTTCTACTTAAATATGAATTTAGAAATCACATTGTCTTGCCTTACGACACTGTCTTGATATTTGATCACTTTGTTAATTGTATTCTGTCCCTACTGCTCATGTGATAAATGATCAGTCAGAGTTGCTGGAGAAAACAAAGTTACTATCTTACAGTTTTACTGGTTGGACATCAGAAATGGGGGTTGACTAGCTAAAATCAAGGTATTGGCAGCATCGCCGTCCTTTCTAGAGGCTGTCAGTGGGAATCAATTTTCTTTCTTTTTCCATTTACTAAAGACTACAAGCTCTCATTGGCTCATGTCCCCCCTTACATCTTTGAAGCCAATGTGTTCAACTTTTCTCTGACACTGACTTATTTTCTTCCTTGTTCCACTTAACTAGACCCTGGGGATAATGTTGAGCATGCTGGGAAAACAGGATTCACATCTCATGTGTAGGTGTTTGGCGTTATCATTGGCATCTATGGGCTTAATTCCCTTTTTCTGGAGGACCTAGCATAATCACAGTTGAATACTTTTGGGGAACACTTATTTTGCATAGTATAATAGTGCATAGAGTATATATTTTTGTTTCATTCCTAATCTTAGGGAAAATATCCAATAATCTGACAAGTATGTTGTTAGTTGTGATTTTTTCTAGGTAGCTGTCACAAGATTAAATTCATGGGCAGCTCATGTTTGTGACCCCAGTATTTATACAGCTGAGACAGGAAGGTTGCCATGACTGTGAAGGTAGTGTGTGTGACACTAAAAACCAAACCAAACCAACCAACCAACCAAACAAACAAAAACTCCTCAACTTTCTTCTTTTTGTTAATATCTTGTTAAGAGTACTGGGATTTGAATTCAAGGTACTGCATGTGCTTGGCAAACAATTCCCTAGTGAGCTACATCCTCAGTGCTTCTTAAATTTTAAAATTCTTAAAATTTCCTGGGCTGGCCTTGAATTTGCTATATTGTCCAGGTGGGACTTGATGTTGCAAAGTTAATAATTTCCTTATCTTTCTGGATAGTAGCAATAATTAGCCTGCACATCAAACTCCTGGCCTCTCAGAATGTTTTACTGAGAATGGATGTTGAATTTTTATCTAGTGATGTTTCTGCATCAATCAGCTTGATAATTTTTTCCTTTAGGTCCTATGGTGGTTTAAATGAGACGCTCCCCATACAGAGTTCCTTTCATACATTTGAGTGCTTGATCCCCAGTTTGAAAGGTTCTGAAGGTATGGTCTACTAGAAGTGCTTCACTGGAGATGGGCTTTGAGGTTTCAGAGCCTGGCACCATTTCCAGTTTTCTGTCTTTACTCATGCTTGTGGTTCAAGGTGTGAGCTCTCAGTTGTTCCAGTCACCATGTCTGTCTGCTATGATGGTGATGGACTCTTTTTCCCTCTGGAACCATACACCCAAATAAACTCTTTCTTCTCTTAGTTGTCTTGGCCCTGCTGTTTCAGCACAACAGTAATTAATATAGTCTCTCAGTGTATTGCTTTACACTGGGTAAATTCACACAGAAGTCCAGAAATATAGCAGATTTGTAGATTCCTAGAAAAAGTCCTTTTCGGATTACATATTATTCTTTTTATATGTTCCTGGATTAAATTTGATAGGATTTTGTTGCTTATATTTTTCACTTGAGTATTGATTCTCCTGACATAGTTACAGTGACCTCATTAAAAAAACAAAACAAAACCTGTTGTAGTTTGAATTGGCCCCAATAATCTCACAGGGAGTGGCACTATTAGGAAGTATGGCTTTGTTGGAGTGGGTATGGCCTTGTTGGTGGAAGAAGAGTGTCATTGTGGGGGTGGGTTTTCAGGTTTCCTATGCTCACAGAACTGCCCAGTGTCTCAGTCAACTTCCTGATGCCTGCAAGATTTAGGACTCTCAGCTACTCTTCCAGCACCACATCTGCCTGCATGACACCAGGCTCCCACCATAATGATGATGGACTAAACCTCGGACACTGTAAGCCTCTACCTCAATGAACGGTTTTCCTTTATAAGAGTTGTCTTGATCATAGTGTTTCTTCACAGCAATAGGAACCCCAATTAAGACAATTCCCTTCTATCCTTTTCTGTTTTTGGAGTAACTATATGAAATAGATATTACTTCTTTCGAATGAAGTCACTGGGGACTTATAATGATGGATTTTAAAGATAATTTAAAATTAAGAATCTACAGCAAAGGCCTTCTCAAGTTATTGATTTCATTTTGTCATGGGTGGAGGTAAAATATTAATTTTGAGTATGTGTTATGCCTAAAGAATTAATCATCCAAGTTCATGAGTGTTATGTTGATTTTAAAATTCTGCTATGATTCTAATGTTTTCATAATCTTTTGGATAGATCCTTTTCCTCCTAGTGTTGGTAATTTGTGTTTTATCTCATTATTTATACTTGTGTTGTGCTCATGTTGATCATTATTAGTCAACTTTTAAAGAATCACTCTTCAATTATCTCTCTCTCTCCACTATTTTCCTTTCCCTAATTAATTTATTTTTACAACACTCATATTATGATATACATTATTTTTAGTTTCATTCACTTCAGAATACATTTTAGTTACTTCTGAGATGCTCTCTTTGTTCCACGAATTGTTGGAGTCTGTGCTGTTTAATTTCTAAGTGTGCCTAAGTTCCTTCTGTCCTAGGTAGGTTTCTACTGCTGTGATATAGACCATGACCAAAAGCAACTGGAGAGGAGAGGGTTTATTTCAGCTTACAGTTGTAGTCTATCATGAAAAGAAATCATAGCAGAAACTCAAGGCAGGAACCTAGAGGCAGGAACTGAAGCAGAGACCACGGATGAAGGCTGCTTACTGTTCACGGTGGACTGCACCCTCCATCATTAATCGCTCTTCAAGAAAATGTTGCACAGTCTTGCCTATAGGCCAAACATAACTTCTGCAGACTTTGGGTTTTTTTTTTTTGTTTGTTTGTTTTTAGTTTGGGTTCATTTGTTCAGAGATAGTTTTGTACAACACGAATTCTTTAAAATGCTTCAGATTTGTTTTATTTCCATGATACAATTTAACCTTGATGAATGTTACACATACATTTGAACATTTCATCATAGTATTGGATGAAGTCTTCTGTATCAGATAGGTGCTTTTGGTTGGAATTATTGTTTAGATTCTATATACACCTTCTGATTTTTAAATGTTTTTCCACTTTTTCTCCTCCTCTTCCTCCTCCTCCTTCTTCTATGTATATACCTGTGTGGTGTGCATGCATGTTTTATATGCATGTGGTGTGCATGCATGTTTTATATGCATGTCAATGTGAGAGTGTGTGTGTGTGTGTGTGTGTGTGTGTGTGTGTGTGTGTGTGTATGTGTGTGTGGGTGTCTAAAGTTGCCATTAGGAAGTGTCTTTCACTATTGCTCCCCACCTGATATGCTGAGGAAGGGTCTCTTACTGAACTCAAAGCTTATGGATTTGGCGAGTCTACCTATCTGGCTTGCTTTAGAGATTCCCTGTTTTCACCTTCCAAGTGAGGATAGGTGCAAGCCTCCCAATCCTGTCTGGCACTTATGTGAGTACTTGGAATCCAAACTCAGTTCCTCATACTTACGTGCCAAAAGCTTTATTCACCAAGTGAGTCATTCCCCCATACCCTACAGTTCTTTCTTTGTCATTTCAGTGGTTTGTGTACTTTGGTGTCAACATGAGTTCAGATTTGGGACCTTGAACTACTGTTTGTCCTGTATTGGAGCCACCTGAAGCCTTCTGTCCCATCTCTCCATTCTTACTCAGAATCTAATGTAAGCAGTGATGAGCCTGGAAACTTACGTACCACTTCATAAGGTGTCTATTGAGTATTCTCCCCTCCAGGATCTCCTTGACACTTTTCTGGTTCCTTGAGTCTCCATTTTACCTCTTTTAGCCAAATATCAGAGAAAAGTTTCGCTTTTTTACCTTCTACTTCTTACAACTGTGTCTGTAGATCTGAGGTCAGATGATAGGGAGAAGATAAATAACAATCAGGCAATGCCCCTATGACCAGACCACATGTACTCAAAGTGTAGATGGTTCTCCTGTTGGAGTTTACCTTCACACACAGCATCAGTGGCAGCCATGCTCTAACTTGACTGTCTGCAGCTTAAGCACCCAATAATCAAAACAAGGAAGCATATCTTTCTTCTCATAACCTCTTTGTTATTCCACACAACAGACCACCAGGATGTCTCAAGACTTTCTGTCCATACCACCAGGATGTCTCAAGACATTCTGTCCATACCAGGCTGTGTTTTCTTCCAGGCCTGGAGTAGAGATGGCAGAAGGGGGATCATGGAAATCACCGAGGCTTAAGGGCATACTTTTAATTGTTGTCTTACTCACCAGTGTTGCCTGTTTTCTACCTTTTAGAGTCCTCAGCTGCTCCACAAATTTCTACACAGTGCTTATTTTGCTCTCAGTGTTTGAAGCAATGGAGTCCTATTGGATCTTGATGGCAACCAACAGTGTGGAGCTGGAACGAAGTTTGGCCAAATAAAAGCCAGGTCAAAGAATATAAGGTTGGGGGCCTGGGCTAGCTAATTCTATGTCACCTTGACACATTCTAGAGTTATCTCAATAGAATGAACCTCAGTGGAGAATATGCTTCTGTAATATCTGTCTGTAGGGCATTTTCTTAATTAGTGATTGATGGTGGAGGGCCCAGTCCTCTGTAGGTGGTTCCATCCCTGGGCTGCTGTTCCTGGGTTCTGTAATATAGCAGGCTGAACAAACAATGAGGAACAAGTCAGTAAGCAACACCCCTCCATGGCCTCTGCATCAGTTCCTACCTCCAGGTTCCTACCCTGTTTGAGTTCCTGCCCCTGCTGCTTTTGATGATGAACTATTACATGGAAATACGAGTGAAATATATCTTTTCATTCACTGGTTGTTTTTGGTCATGATATTTCATCACAGCAATAGTAACCCTACCTTAGATAGGACTGTTTCTCAACTGAATCTCATAGAAGTAAACAAATGAGTAAATTAAATAAAAATAAAAAGCATAAAAATTAAATAAATTAATTAAAAACAAAAAATTACAAAAAAAGTTTAAAAAAAGGAAATTCCAAAAGGCTTTGGTACTTAAAGTTGCTCTAGAGATATCAAAGTAGCCAAGGTAAGAAAACTAAAATTTTTATGTCCTTTCTTTCATTCTGTGGATTACCATTTATTAATTGTCTTAGTTAGGGTTTCTATTATTATGAAGACACCATGACCACAGCAACTCTTACAAAGGAAAACATTTAATTGTGGTGGCTTGCTTACAGTTTCAGAGGTTCAGTTCATTATCATCATGGTGGGACAGGGTGGCATACAGGGCAGCATACAAGCTGACATGGTGCTGGAGAAGGAGCGCTACATGTCGATATGTAAGCAACAGGAAGTAAACTGAAGCACTGGGCGTGGCTTGGGCATATATGAGACCTCAAAGCCCACTGCCACAGTGACACACTTCCTCCAACAAGGCCATACCTACTCCAGCAAAGCTACACCTCCTGATAGTGCCACTCCCTATGAACTTATGGGGGCCAATTACATTTAAACTACCATATTAATTTATTAATTGTTTTGTGGCAGAGTAGTCCAAGCTGGCCTTATTCACTATATAGCAAAGAATGATATTGCAATGTGACCCTCCAGCGTCTCTCTTCAAAGTGTTAGATTTAGCGGTGTACACTATCACAATTAGTTTAAAATACTGTATTTAAATTTTTACTGATATATGAGGATCCTGTGTTTAGAACTTCTACAGTCATCACTAACGGCATTCTCAAGCATTTCCAGTTGAGTCAGTGTATAAAGATGACGATAATCAGAGAGCTCTAACAGCAAATTCTGAAAAATAATTTGTTAAGCCTGGGTCAAATCTAACGTCATACTTCCTTCTCTTACATTGTTTTTATTCTTGTAAATACCTCTTCATATCCAGCCGGAAACTTTTCACAAAGCAATTCACTTGGCACTTTGGGAACTACAGTGTAGGAAGAATAAACCTGCATTGAATAATCAGGAACAGTGTGCATCTTACAATTAGTGTTTCCTTTATTCTCCACTACAAGGAAGTTATTGAGAGACAAGCTCACAGGGCACAGGTTAACAACTTTTCTGAGCCAGGTAAGAAGTAAGACTCAGATACGTACATAACACAGATATGGTTATCTTTACATAGGCATGAAAAGGCCCAAGCAAGGGCTCAGGAGTTAGTAGTGTTCACTGCTTTTGCAGAGGACCCATGTGCAGTTCCTGACTCAAAACTGCCTGTAACTCTAGTTTTGAGGGATTTTTCCAGACATTTTCTATGAGCACATAAACTCTAAAAGAACATATTCTCTCTCTGTCTCTGTCTCTGTCTCTGTCTCTGTCTCTGTCTCTGTCTCTCTCTCTCTCTCTCTCTCACACACACACACACACACACACACACACACACACACACACAATTAAAAATAAATAAGCATCAAGGGACTAAAGGATGTCTAAAATCCATTGTGAGCCAGTCCCCAAGACTGGTACAGGTGAAGTGTTCAAGAGTCAGAAAGATTTAGTAACTTGTCTGGAATTATAGTGCAAATTCCCAAAACCATATTCTTGCTCAGTGTCATACATTCACATTCCATCCCCTCAGGTCATCTATCTATAAAGAGATGACATCACGCCATCAGATATCTTAGGGCAGGGGCTGTTGCAAGTGGATCTTATCAGAGTAAATTAGCAGGAAGGAGATGAAGTTGGCCTTTCTTTTCCCTTTGCATACTTGAAAGGTAGTAAAAGAGATAGCCTCCTGTCTTAGTTAAGGTTTCTATTGTTGTGAAGAGACACCATGACCATAGCAACTCTTATAAAGGAAAGCATTTAACTAGATCTGGGTTACCATTCAGAGGTTCAGTCCATTACTGTCATGGCGGGAAATAAGCAGCATGTAGGCAGACATGGTATTGGAGAAGGAGCTGAGAGTTCTACATCTTGATCTTCAGGCAACAGGAAGTAAACTGTCCCACACTGGTAATAGCTTGAGCATATATGAGGCCTCAAAGCCCTCTCCCACAGTGGCACACTTCTTCCAACGAAGATACAAACTCCAACAAGACCATACCTGTTGCTGGAGAATTTCTCTCCAACTCCCGCCACCAAGTCCGGCCAGTCTCAGAGCCCATTTATAAAATAAACACACAGACTCTTACATTATTTAAACTGCTTGGCCATTAGCTCAGGCCTGTCATTGTCTAGCTCTTACTCTTATATTTAGCCCATTTCTATTAATCTTTACTTTGCCACATGGCTCATGGCTTACTGGTACCTTACATCTTCCTTGTCCTGATGGCGGCTGGCAGTGTCTCTCTCTCAGCCTTCCACTTCCCAGAATTCTTTTCCTTGTCCCGCCTATACTTCCTGCCTAGCCAATGGCCAATCAGTGATTTATTTACTGACCAATCAGCAACACACTTGACATACAGACCATCCCATAGCACTTCCCCTTTTCTTTTCTTAAAAAGGAAGGTTTTAACTTTAACATAGTAAAATTACATATAACAAAACAATTATCAAGCAAGAATTACAGTTACAATATTAAAGAAGAGATCCTATCTATCTTATATTTGTAAGTTTAAGGTTTTATATCTAACTTATCTTTTATTATAACTAAGGAAAATTGTAAGTATCTAGTCTTTAACCACATCAAAGACCTCAGAAGGATATACTACTACCTGAGAAATGGAGAAGGATATAAGCAACTTTTAGGAGTCTTGTAGGGTAGACAGAGACAGCTGGCAGCCTGGACAGTCATTCAAAGTTCTCTTGTAAAGTTGGGGCATCTGTCTTCAGCCCACAGGCCTAGAGTCTCTTATTCACTTTTCTCTGTATCCTGTAGAATGTCTGGCAGTTTTCTCTGCAAAGCAGGAACCTGAAGGACCATTTTGCCAAGCAAAGTTCAGTGGTCACCTTTGTATGGGTCCTGCATGTCCAGTTGATCAGACCGTCCAGGCAAGAACAGTTTCTTGCCCAAATGGCTATTTTTGTCAAGGTGAAGATAAACTCCGTATGGAGTGTCTTCGATGCCCATCCTCCTCTCTGAAGTAAATCGGTGCTGTCAGGAGCAGACATGTCTCACTGTCCAGAAAGTCTAAATTTTTAAAACATTTTAAATGCCATATTCTGTAGGTCTTTGAAGTGTTTGAAGACTACCTATCTATCTGAAATATATCTATGTATACCTAGAAGACTTAACTAACATGGCTACAAATATTATCATAGATGACTAACTATTAATCTATTTTTTAATTATCCATTACAATTTTAAATGAGTTACATAAACATAATACCTCAAACAAGAATAGAAATATATATACAGTATAACAAAATTAAGTTTAAATTTGTATCAATAAACTAAAATCTATAGCAATGTAAAACATTTTAAACAAGTTGTTACTCTTTCAAAGTAGGTTCATTAATCTACCCTTTCATCCTATCATATCTAAACTATCCCCTTTTTTTTCTTTAGAAAGAGATTGTATTTATAATCAACCTGCTTTAAATAAAAATATTGTTTTTTCTCTGTCCCACACCAGAGGGCTCTTCTGATTTGGGACACAAGAATCTCTTAACCATTTTTTTTTTTGAGCAATATGTCTGGGTTTAGAGGGGGAGTGAGCCAATTCCATCTCTAAAGCCAGCTTGGTATATTTGGGAATTTGGGCGTAGCTTCTCTTACTACTTCCTGCTGGAGGGGGGCGCTGTATCTTCTGGAGACAGAAAGAAAATTTTAGGATCATGGAGTAGTCCATGAGGCTGTATCGTCTGAGCCAGTTGCCTTGAAACCATTCTGGATGTTGAATCATCTGGGCCATGGTGTCACTGGAGACCTTTCAGGGGGTCTTGGCTGGTCAAACCTGATGTATCTTAATCTGGAACAAATCCATAGTCTCTGGCTTTCTGTGGAAACAAGAGCAGAGACTCTTTTCCAAAGCAACATATCCTTATATCCAAATTTTGAAGTCAAGGTACCTTTAAAATATACATTTTGGCATAACTCAACAGCTTTTACAATCAAATGTTTTTCTGCAGTTACGAATATCAAAGAGAACATAATCCAGATTCTCTGTGTGGTAGTCATCTTTACGTGGCTTATTTTTTATACTACCTTTACTGTCTCTTTAAAGACTTTATTTTTTAAAACTATGTATTTGTTTCTATAACTCTATATATCACCTTTTTTTTTGTCTCTTTCAAGCCTACGTATCTTTTACACACATTGTAAACTATTACATCTGAATCTGTCTTATTGTGAATCTCTTGCCTTAAACTGCAGCAGCTGTGGCTGCTGGCTCCGCCCACTTCAGCTTCCCAACATGGCGGCGGTCCGCTTTCCGCCAGCTCTGGGAGCCATAACTCTCAGAAATAGTGGGTCTATGCTTTTACCAAAGTAGCGTGTAGCCCAGAAACCTCTTTTTTTGTTTTGTACCTGCAAAGGCTAAATCCACCACGCAGCTTAATGTGCCACTTGCAGAGCCCTCATTCCCGCCATACGGCGGCAGGTTGAGCGCACACACTGGGAACCCGCCAGTAGCTCAAACCTGCAGCTGCCGCTCATTTGAGAGAGACAATTAGGAACCTTTTTTAGCTCCATTTTAGAATCTTTTTTCTCAGTTTTTAGGTGGAAACTCTTGCCCCACGTTGGGCGCCATTTGTTGCTGGAGAATTTCTCTCCAACTCCCGCCACCAAGTCCGGCCAGTCTCAGAGCCCATTTATAAAATAAACACACAGACTCTTACATTATTTAAACTGCTTGGCCATTAGCTCAGGCCTGTCATTGTCTAGCTCTTACTCTTATATTTAGCCCATTTCTATTAATCTTTACTTTGCCACATGGCTCATGGCTTACTGGTACCTTACATCTTCCTTGTCCTGATGGCGGCTGGCAGTGTCTCTCTCTCAGCCTTCCACTTCCCAGAATTCTTTTCCTTGTCCCGCCTATACTTCCTGCCTAGCCAATGGCCAATCAGTGATTTATTTACTGACCAATCAGCAACACACTTGACATACAGACCATCCCATAGCACATACCTCCTAATAGTGCCACTTCCTATGAGCTAAGCCTTCAAACACATGAGTCTATGGAGGTCATACCTATTCAAAGCACCACACCTAGCTTTCTCCCTTTCTCCCTCCCTTCTTCCTTTCTTTCCTTCTTCCCCACTTCTACTTATTTGTTTAGTCTTTCTCTATGTTCTTGGGCTTCTTCAAACCACGCACTGTTATTGCTTCTGTTATATGCTCTTTGACTTGCCAGGCCACAGACAGCAATTAAAGGATGGAAAGCCTCTTCTGGGAAACCTGCATGTGATTTTATAAAAGACTTATACAGAAGCAATTACAAAATGCATCATAGTCAAGGGTTCTGATCCGTCTGGGAGCAGTGCTCTCATTCCCAGGGCTTTTCATCCGTGGTCTTGGGAAGGGGTCTTCTGTGACCACTGTTGACATTCCTGCAAACTATGGTTCCCAGCATGGGGCAGCTACACCTGTGTTATAAACATAGCACAAGACCGAGTGAAATCTTGTGATTTAAAATCTAATGCTATAAATCCATAGATCATCTTGGATCCCTTTGACAGTCATTTATTGACAACCTTTGTGCCTGATCCACATCCTTTTGACTACCAGGTAAAATCTGTGAGTTACAGTCTCAGCACACCAATAACTCCCACCTATGTAAAAGCTAAGAATGTCATCAGCCAGCATCTTAGAAGTATAGTCAAGGTTTCTCTAGTGTGCTGTAAACTGCCTACCTGTGGCTACCATTGTACTTGGTAACTGCCTTGACTTATGTGTTGTGGAATATTCCTTTATATTGGCTGGTAGGACAGAGAAAAAACTAGCTACACTTATAAATTCTTTGTCCTATAAATATCAAATCTCATTCAACCACTTACATGGGTGGAATGTTAATTTCTAGGCTATAGTCATTCATACCTGCATAAGAACGATTCCTCTTATTTCCTTCGAGGTAAGAGCTGTGTTTTGCATCTATAAGCCCTTATAGGAAGAAGAAAGGGAAACTTTGCATATGTCCCCTGCTCTCACACAGTAGCCATTACTTTTCCATCTATAAATCTTCACCCTGTCTTCTTATTCTACTGTAAAGTACATAGAGCTCCCTCAACACTGAAGGACTCCACACCTGTACTGATCCCCTGACCTTGTGTCTGAGTGCTGTTCCTCCAGGAAAAGTGAAAGAGAAAGAGTCAGCATTTCTGCTTATTTTAGATGCCTGCATGCAGCATCATGGTGAGTGGTAAAAAGCTGAACCCTTTCATGTTTGGCCTGTGGCTTTGGCTACTTAGATGCTTGCCCATTCTCCCTTCCAGCTTAGGTGAGAACTTGACAAAGGGGAATCCACCAGGCGGGGAAGTAAATCCAGCAGCTGTGTGCCCTTGCAATTTCCCTGGAGCAAACTTGTAGATCACCTTCCAGAAGAAAGATGAAGAAATACAACTTATTCTAGCAAACAGTAGACCCACTCTACTGTTGCTCATTTTCCTCTGTGTTTCCATTGAGTCCCAGCTTTCATAGCGATCGTCTTTGCTAGGTTTCCTATGGAACAAAATAATCTACTGATGATGTCTGCTTTATGCATACTGCATCATAAAATAGTCCTGTTTCTATTCCACAAAAGTATGCAAACAATGTATATATAATGACGGTGTTGATCGTCCACACCAGTCATGCATAGCTGATGGAAGAACAGGAGACTGACAGAGTAAGTGAATGGCTGACCTGCCAACCATGTACAAACCTCAGTTTTGAATCCTGGCATGTAGCAGGAGGCAGCATGTCCCAGGGACTGTGACAGGAGACCATGTGAAGCAACAGAGCAGCAGGCAGTAGTCAGGAGAGGAAGAAACACAGGAAGGAGAAAAGGCAATAGCATAATTTCCGTTCTTACCTCAAACCCCCCAAATCAATTCTCTGTCTCCTCATAGATCTTCTGAAAGCTTAATATGCTTCAGTAGAACAAGACCAGGAAATTGGAGAATGTCCTTAGGACTACCCTGATGATTTCCACCAAGTCTGATTTGAATGAAATAAAAAATCAAAGCGTAGCTGTGTTCCATTTCTCTGTGAACCTAAAGTTTTTTTTTTCTTTCTCTCTCTCTGGAAGAAAAATCTTCCCCTTTGAGAAAGCTAATGTGACATCTGAGTCCACCTGATCCGTCTTTCTTCCATAAGTATAATGTTGACCAACATTATCCCGGATATTTCATTGTCTTGCTGACATCAACATGGTAATTGGTACTAATGCGTACAAAAAAATCAAAGCCTTTCAGAAATGATAGGCTTGACTTAGGAGTGCTGACAAGGCTCTCACTAAATCAGTGAGGGCTGTGTAGGACAAATGTATGGATTCCTTTATTCATCACTGTTAGCACCTCAGGGAGCCTCATTGAAAATGCACATGACAGATCAGGTAAGAAGAGTTGCTCCCAAATGAAGAGAACAAGGAAAATGGGAGCAGGACATTGAGAATTTACCTTACAGAAAAAAATTAAATAATCATTACTTGAGTAAATTATGCATTTTGTACAAGCTGAAATGTTCTGTATTTAAGAGCCTTGGAGGGATAAATATACAGTACATTAAATGTTTGAAGATTCTGAGTTAAAGCTGAAGGGATTTCTCATCATTATCTGCAGCTAACAATGGCCCACTGGATTACTTGAGGGAAGAATTTTCAAATATTCTCACTTATGAACTAGTGAGAAGAATTCTGCTTCAATTGACTACCCATCCCTATCTCTGCTCCTAATGTGTTCATTTTTTGACATGCTCTTGGGGCAGCTCCTGCATCCATTCACATACACAAAGAGAAGTAATAGGATAGACTGAAAGAAAACCTCTACAGAGATGCCACAAGTGATAGGGAAAATAAAATGTAGGAAACAAGAAGTATAGCAGAGAGAAAAGAAAGTTACAGAAGGAAGGGAAAGGTGAGCAAGGCGACATACAGAAGAAACTGCATGGTACAATAGGAGAAAGAGCAGACACAGTAAGCAGAGTCTAGAGGTGCAGCCCAAGGAGACCAGCACATCGGGCCTTAAGTGTGTCTTCTATTGCTATAGAATGAAAACCATTTACAGTTTCATCTAATGGAATATAAGCATGGAAGATGTACAAGGCACTTCCATCTAGAAGACTGTCTGAGGTATCAGTGGCTGAGAGAATGAGGAACACATCAGTTGGCCCTTTCTAGGTACAGGAGAATCCAGGAGTTGACAAACTAATCCACATAGTACTTAGAAATGAGAGACAGCCACCCTCTGCCTTAAGTGTCCTATTAGCTCGGGGTTCCCAGGATTTCTTAGAATAAATGATATTGAGGATTTTGAGAGATTAGGGGGTTCAATACCCAGGAAAGGGATTAAGGAAGGGACAATGTATGAACACACACAAGCCCCAGAGCAAGGCCAACATTTTTAGGTGTCATTCAGATGAGTACGATTGGACAATATTGTGATGCACCTATCTTCTTTGGTGACAATACTACAGTGAAGGCAGACAGACGTCTTCCATCAGTGATAGTCCAGGTGCAGCAAATGGAGACCGGTAGTGAGATGGAGCCAGCTTACTTTTTGTGGCTACTGCAAGAGCGTTTGGCTTGTCTGCTAGCTTTTCTGACAGGTCCACTCACCCAAACTTATTTTCCCTTCTCTTGTTATTGTGACTCGTCTTTCCTGATTAACCTCTTTTGATTCAAAACAATTTTAGGGATTCCTAGACTAGGCAGCAGTCAAAAAAAGCAGGAAACTGCAGTCGAATCACCTCCCATAACTGTGAAAGCCTGGGTTATGCTCAGACTAAAGTGCTTCCCGTTTTCAAATAAACCAACATGAGAGGACAAACCATCACTGTTTTCGGAGACTGTAAATAATGCAGCAGTCTTCCACGAAGAAGCAGTTTTTTACTTAAACCCACTTTTGCTATCAAGCCTTAGAAATCGTGCCCAGAACGCTGGAAATCTTATATTTTAAATTTCCCCTGAAATTCTTGTCACTGCATCCCTGGGGGCAGGCATGCTTGATTTTGGTTTGGACCTTGATACTCTCTAGCTGTGTTTAACCTGTGATGTGTGTGTGTCCGTTCTTATTTATGTGACAGGGTGCTTGTAAATACCCCATTGAGTTGTTTCGGGGAGCTCTGTTCTTGGCTCTCATAAATTGCTCTTTGTAACATTTAGTTGGTAAAGCTTTCAGCAGACAGGCTCTAAAAATTGAAAATTGACCTTTGCTAGGCTCAGACATTTAAAGATATTCGTGATGGAAGAACAAAGTGACTGAAAAGTAGCTTAGATTGAGCTAAGGAGGTTGGTTGAGCAAGAGTGCCTGAGGCTGTATTTGAAGCATTTGCTGAATTCACAGCCTGCAGTAATGACCCATCAGAGGACAGAACTGAGGAACTACTGCAGCCAAGAGAGTATGTTAGTATGCAGCAGTCAAGGACAGGGCAACTGCATATGAGCAAAATTGCCATTTCCAGTAAAGAGCAGCATTCTTCAAATACCAAAAGGACACAGCACTGGTCCAAGCAACAGGCATTAGGCTTTGCCAGTCATTGTGACATAGACTGAAAATCAGACAGTATATACTGACCTGTCTCTGTAACACATTAGGGCAATTGTCTTCATTTTTATGAGAAACAAGCTGTAGAGACAGGCAAATACTACAACCTCTAGATAACATAGTTTGTTGGAAAATAGAATTAGGATTAAAAGAATTAAGACATAGCCCATAATCAATGAAATGGCATAGATAAAACATGGTAAATTATAAAGCAGACTTGCAAATTGGTACTATGTTGTGAGTTCCAAGACGATAAGTAGAAATAAAATGGGCTATAAAGACATCTACCGGTGACTTTATACCATGTATCCATGTTTTAACAGTGATACACACCCTCCCATACTGACTCCAGACAATTGTGGTCTGGCTGGCAATTTGCCTTGTTTATTGACATGCTAGTAACATAAGATGGGCAGATACTTGAACATATTTATATCCTGGGACTCCCTCCCCATTCTATTTGTACCCTTGGAACTGATTTGCTATATATGATGAAATATAGTGAAATAAATCTAAAGTTGAAGATTTTGTTAAAATTATAAGGTTCAATTACCAAGTGTGGAAACAAGGCTGTCTTGGACATCACTTCTCCAACTGAAATGGCAAGCCACTTCATATAATCACCATCATCATTTTCATAACATTATTTTACAAATTGTATAATTGATTTGTGTAAGTATGAATCTAATTATACAAATAGTAACTAACAATGCCAAGGTTCATCTCCAGGTCTGCCAGTCTGTGAGTCCCATGGTCTTTCCCTTGAGCCAGTATTTGATGGACCTCCTCAGACAACAAATGAGGCAGGGCTTAGAGACACAGCATGGATTTCTTCAATGTGATACAATATTTCACACTGGATGGTTATCTTAGTATCTTTATTTGATAGTTTCCAGAATAAGAAAATGCTTCCAATAAACATTTCTTGAACTGATGTACAAATATCTGAAATGCATTTTAAAATGGCTTGTTCTTAACTCACCTAAAAATAGATAAAATGTTAGTATGGATCAGACTACTCTATGAAAAACATAAATTTAAATACCAAATTGAACTTTTTATTAGAATATATAACTTTGTGTATTTACTTGTAATCTCAGTGGAAAATGTAGGGTTAAGCTCTTTCTTACTGATTTTAATATATTGATAGAATAATAATTTTTAAAGAAGTTGCTTAATCTTCAGGAAAACATTGTATAAATAGTACATAACATGAATTTAATGAAATAAGCAGTGGAAAGCATTTTGAGCACAGAATATGCAATTTGGTACTGACCCTATCAACATACTCCTTATATGTACAGTACATATTTGGCAATGAGAGCCTAATTATCATGTAAAACACATTGGCAAGGTTATAGCATTTTCTTTTATGTTTTTATTAATAAAAAATGATCAGGAGTCAGATATTAGAGTAAAACCTGATAGATCCACAGAGCAAAGGAGAAAACGATCAGCGACCCTTCCCCACTCGGAACGGGCCGCCCACCTCCCTCAAGCTCTCCATATTCTTCCTGTGTGTCTGTCGTCTATCTCTCCTGAGTCGGCCAGAGAACTTTCTGGTCCACTCCTGCCAGCTGAATGTGGACGCTGCCCTCTGAACCAAGGCCTGGCTCCACTGGCAGCCTCAGAGCAACAACACAAAAAAATCTCCTGCAACAAGTACAAGGTACTTCTTTAAGCTATTGCATCAGATGGCTTTTTCTAATATATTATCATCATAAGTGTTAAATTCCACATGTAACATTATATGAATTCCTATTCTTAAATTTATTGGTTATTAAAAGAAATATTTTTAAAATTTGAATTTTTTTTATCTTTATCAGTTTGATGTCACTTTGTGGGGGAAAACATAAACGTGCTTTATAAACCATTAAATCGTTAATTTATTACAAATGTGCGAATTTTAGCTGAAATGGTGATTCTGTTTCCACACTCCACAGCGGGTGGGATCTACTAGTGAAATGCCCATTTTTTCCTTTCCTTTGAAGTTCCATCAGTGCAAAAGATGCCCCCAGATGCTGTATTTCTCTCCCTTTACACAATTCTCCTAAACTATCTTCTGCTCAAAGGGCTTGACTGTGTTAAAGACTTCACTCATTTCTCATATTGGGAAACCAACACACACACTCACACACTCAGAGAGAGAGAGGGAGAGAGGGGAGGAGGAAGGGAGGGAGGGATGGAGAGAGAGAGAGAGAGAGAGAGAGAGAGAGAGAGAGAGAGAGAGAGAGAGAGAGAGAACAACAGCAATGCAGAAGAGCATGTTTTCATCAAAGGAAGAAGACTTTCTTTTTTTCCCCATGGATCTCCCCATAAATTTCTCTTTTGCCAATGCAGAAGAAGTGAGACTGTAGGAGGAGTCTATGCCCTAAATCCACTGAAGTTTTTCTCTACTGTGGGAAAAGTATGAGCTAGAGCTAAGAGAAGGTAGGATCGGCATTTTATACTAGATTCAGTCTCAATACTAGAACTGACTAGAAAGCTATGGCTACGTGATAGGAGATGGGGTTAGACCTTACAAAAATAAAAATAAAAATAAAAAATACCCATATTTTGTGCCTGTCAGGGATTCAAACTTTTATTTCAACTGACATAGTTAAGTAGTTAGAGTCCTGCTGAGTAGTAAGACTGAATTTCTCTTCCTTTATAAAAGCAAACGAGTGGGTGAACTTCTCTGACTTATATGCTTCACTCATTGGTGAGGTTCAGTTAAGTTTGATTTATACATCTCTTTACAAAGTCTAAAATTACCTTTTTCTTAAAGAAAAGAAAATTTTCAATAACTTTGGATTATTTAGAAGTAGGGATGATCAGTAGGAACAGAAATGATTATTCTCTGTACTCAAGAAATAAATGTTACAGACTTTGGAAGTTCGAATGTAATTGGCCTCCATAAGCTCATAGGGAGTGGCACTATTAGACAGTGTAGCTTGGGAGCATGTGTGCCTTTGTTGGAGGAAGTGTGTCACTGTGGAGGTGGGCTTTGAGATCCCATATATGTTCAAGCCATGCTCAGTGTATCGACCACTTCCTGCTGCCTGCAGGATCAAAATGTAGCTCCTTCTCCACTCTCAGCTCCTTCTCTAGCACCATATCTGCCTGCATGTCACCATGTCCCACTATGATGATAATGGGCTAAACCTCTGAAACTGTAAGTCATCCAATAAATGTTTTCCTCATAGGAGTTGCTATGGTTATGTTGTCTCTTCACAGCAATAGAAAGCCTAATTAACACACAGACCTTTGAAAAATGAATTTGCTGCATCCACAAGCCACCCATTACCCACTTTCCACATAACCCTTTGCTGTATTTTAGAAACTTGAAACTTTATTTTTATGCCCAGTCTCTTTAGACCAAGAAAGTATTAAAAAAAACAAAACATCTTGGTAATGATGTTGATGAAATAAAAAGCCTCTTTTGAGATGATTGTATTAGATATAATAGATTTTTTTGCTACATTTTATCAAAAGCATATTTTAATTGCATCTTTCCACACACAGGACCGATTTGACAAGATAAACATGAAAAGGAAATTATTACATTGTCCCAATTCTCAAAGTACTAAGTAAACACAAAACAGTTTGACAGAATTATGTGGCATAAGCATGCTCCTTATCCTGGCGGACACGTACACACAGGAAGATACTCATCCACGGAAAAAAATTTATCATTGTTGTATTAATTATGATAAATGGAGCTCTTTGAGGGAAACCTCAAAGTCTCTGTGGGTTTATAAAACAGAATTTTACTCCTCACATAAATCCCAGTAAGTTGTCCTGGGCTTCCAAGTTCTTCAGTTCCTGTGCTCTTTATATTCCTTCCTTTCTTCTCCTCCTCCTTCTCCTTCTCCTCTTCCTCCACTCCCCTTTCTTCTCCTGCTCTTTTTCTCCTTCCTCTTCCATCTCTTCCTCCTCCTTCTCACCCTCATTCTCTTCTCTTTTATCCTCTTCTTTTAATACTTTGCTTTTAAATCAGCAAACTCTTCCATGAATTTATATTTTCTTAAAATATTTTGCTAGAAAGACTAACATAATGCCAGGCATGGCACACACGTTTAATCCCGACACACAGAAGGCAGACGCAGGGGGATCTCTATGAGTTCAAGACCAGCCTGGTCTACAAAGCGAGTTCCTGGACAGCCAGGGCTGTTACACAAAGAAACCATGATTGCAAACAAAAGACTAATCTAAGTACAAGATAGACCTCTCCTCTAACTGTTTCCCACCATTACCCCTCCATTTTAACTTTAGTGTGCACACAGCTTGCCTTTAATTTCATCATAAATGACAAGGTTTTTGCATAGTTTCCTTAGCTGACTTTTAGTTGAAAAGATAGTTATTGTTGCCTAGATTCATGAATGTCTTATTGACTTCTTGGTTGACAAGCTCTATGGTTATAAGCACTTCTATACTTCCTTCTCCTGACAACCTTTTGGCATTTTAAAGACTGAGGCATTATCTTCTGGCTTATACTGTCCTGATGAAAATATGAGGTCATTGAATTGCTGTTCAGCTACAGGAACTATGTCAGAATTTTGTTAGCTGCCTCCATGATTTTCTCTTTATTTTCTTCAGTAATTAACCATGGGAAGCCTAAATTTGGCTACATGTGCATTTGTCTTCCTTAGCTTTCACCAAACTTCTACAATCATAAATTTGAGATTTTTACAACATGTAGGTGGATGTTGGTCATTATTTATCCAAATATCAGGCTCGCTCTATTTTTCATCTCCTACCGAGACTGTAGTTACACACATATTCTAGCTGTTGCTGTTACTTTATGGGCATCTGAGACTAGATCATTTTCTTCTAATCATCTTCCTTTAGCGTTTTTGGTTGGGAAATTTTTATGGAGCTTTCTTCAAGTTCACTAATGTGTCTTCCATCTCCATTTTTCTCTTATGGCCATGCAGGGAATTTGAAAATTTCAGACAATCTTCTCAATAAATTCTAGGCTTATTTTCTATAGAATCTGTATTTACACTGAGATTTTTTTATGCCATTACTCATTATAAGCATTTTTTTTTTACTTTCATTGCTTTTTCTCTTAAGGGAGAATGGTATTACCTTGTCTCTTTACATTTGGAGTACTTTGAATTGCATAGCAAATACTATGATGTTTTGTATGGAGGCTCTGGGCATTATTGTATTGCTTTGACAACCTGCTTTCTTCTTTCCTTTTCTGTCTGTGGGAGATTAGCAGTACTCACACTGAAAACTCCACCTACTGTGGAGGAGCTAACTGACATGATGGCACGTCTCTCAGTGGCTCTGATCCTTGCAGTCTTTTCTACTCATACATGGCTCAGAGGTCACCAAGAATCTGGACAGAATTCAAAGTTCTATTCCTCAGGATCTTCCCCTTCCTTAGTCCGCCTCACTGCACTGTGATGTAGTTGCTAGATTTATTCTCCGATTTTTATCCTGGAAAATTTGTATGTTTTCTGTCAGTTCCAATTACTGCTTGAGCATAAGCCTTGTCTTGAATTAAGAAAAGTGTTCTGATTTGACCATTCTGGAGTTCAAAACCCTTTCCTACTTAGAACTTCTCCAAGCTTTTGATACAAACGTTGTACCAACATCCTAGCACAAAGCCAGTGTGCCACAGTTGACTTTTCCTCTGGAAGCACAGTTTCTATTTTAATGAGATGAGACCAGCATAGGTAAACTCCTATTTTTTTGTGGCTTAGTACAAATTAAAATTTTCTGGTATTGACATCATAGTCTTAGGGAGATATTCCTATTTAGTAGCTTCCCTTGAGGAAACAAGTTGGGGTCCAAGTTCCTTTATTCATACGTACCTAACATATTAAACATAAACTCTGGAAGGTCAAGTCTGTCTTACATCCTTCAGGGCTAAATCAGGGTTAAATGTGTGGAACACACTGGAAAGTGTTGAAAACTATGCAAGTATTCCTCTTCTTGTGACTCGGATTTTGAGTAAAACTTAATGGTAAGGGAAAGGGTGAAATTCATTTTACACACTTAGAAAGGTGATGGGTAACCTTGGCAAAGGAGAAAAGCAAATGCATTTGGTGAACATCTGACAGACATTCTTTTTGAAGACAAAAATGCTTTTCCAATGCTAATTGCAAACTACCTCATTTTTAGCTCTTAAGTGGACTTAAGTCTAAGTTTATTTACAGTTATCCTTTAGCAGCTATGTTTTAAGATGTGAGCAGTGAAGGGGTACTTGGGAAAGCGAGGGTGGTTGATTACTCCTTACATGCCACTTTAAACTGTGTGAAATAAAAATAAATAATGCAGCCATGACTGACTACAGTGAGTGGCCTTGCTTGAAGAAGGAGCAGATAGAAGGAGGAAAATTTTATCAGGAACCCCACAATATACAGTTTTAAGGAAACCACCCAGATGTGGGTGGAAAAGTCAGTGTTTTTTTATTAAACGACCTATGGGGAGGAGAATAAACATTTTCAGGAAGGTGTGTCTAGGCTTGGGCATTTTCCACATTTTTTGGCAACCAGTTTTGTCCTTGGCAAATGACCAAATAACCATTTAGGCTTAGATACTCATAAATATGCATAGTTCATAGTGTGAGTGATTCATATCCTTCCTATAACCTCATGCGGGTTTTAGAATTGGGCATGACTTGACTTTCTAAACTTCCACTCCACCTTGAAACTATGTTCCAAAATGACGAAGTGGGAAAACATATTTGAGCACTTCATCCAGAGAAAGTGGAAAAATGAAATAATGTCATGTAGTAATATTTGTCATGACACATGGAAAATCACATCAAATTATACTGGCCATTTTTGATTAAATCAAATTGTGACAGTTAAAAAAAGGAAATACAACTATTAAAATTTATATCCTTGTATACTTTGTAAAACGGCAAATCTTTCTGTTTTTCAAGTTGAAGATTATATTCACCTATAATATATCCAGTACTTAAAAGTGGACTATATATATATATGTGTGATTATATTTACTTTTCTTTTTTTGTGTATAATTTGGAAAAATTCAACATATATCTGCAGATCTTGTGTGTGTGTGTGTGTGTGTGTGTGTGTGTGTGTGTGTGTGTGTGTATAGTGCATGTGTGAGAGCATGTCTGTGTATGTATGCACAGTTACAAGAGACACACATGCATGTGTGTGCCAGTGTGTTCAGAGGCTAGAACTCAACATTGGGTGTCTTTCTTGATTATGTTCCATTTTTCTTTGTAAGACAGGATATCTCACTGAGTCAGAGCCGGATGTGTGTTTGACTAGATAGCCAATGGACTCTATGGATCCAACTGCCTCAACTTTTCTGTCCTTTGGTCACAGATGTAAAACACCACACCTAGCTGTTACATGGTTGCTTGGTATCTGAACCCAGGTATGTGGCAGACACTATCTTGCATCGTGTCTTTTAATGTGAATATGGCTTGTATGAGAAATAAAATTTGGATATATAGTGTACTCTATTCCACTGATATCAACCTAGATTGGGACAGTTGTTAAGGGCAAACAAATGTTTTAGAAATTGTAGGAACTGGGGCTGGGGAGATAGCTCAGTTAATAAAACAAATTACTTATCAGCTTTAGGAGCAACATTCAATACCCAAAACTCATGTAAAAATGTTGGGCATGGTGATACATGCTTGTAATCCCAGAGCTGGGGAGGTAGAGCCAGGCAGATACTTGGGGCTTGCTGACAAGCCAGACCAACTTACTTGGCAAGATCTAGGCCAGAGATTGTGTCCATCTCACAATGAAGGTCGTCAGTGAGCGCCCAAAGAACCACCCCTGAGGTTATCCTCCACCCTCCACAGACATATGCACACCTGCACATGTCTACAAACATACACAGAAACTGTGATAACACGAGGAAACAATAGCTGCTGCTATGTAACAGGGTCAGGGCTGAGCCAAGGCTGGTGTCACAGGCCTGTAATTCAGCTCTCAGGGGACTGAGGCGGGGAAGTAGAGGCTAGCCTGGGTGTTTTCAAAAAACACAAAAGTCACAATTGAAAGGAAAAATGAGAAATAAAAGGATACAAAGTATTGTAAAATAATTGAATTATGAATTATTGGCTCAAATGGAAGGGCAGAAAGTGCTGAAGAGATTATGTGATTCAGTGCAAAGTGGTCACGATGTTCAGATTGTGTGTGCCCCCCCAAAACTCAGATTGTGAAATTCATACCCTAGGAGGGAGTACTGTGATGTAATTACATCATTAGATCGAAAGACACATAGATGAGATTATGTTCTTATAAAAGAGGCCAGCAAGAGTCTCCTCACCCTACTGTCTAGAAGGTGCTTTCGATGAGTAATGAGATCTCATTGGTGATGAGTCTGCTGGCACCATGATCCCAGGCCTCCTAGCCCCAAGAACTGTAGAAAATGATTCTCCTTTGTTTATGAAGTTGTTCAGTTTATAGTGTCTTGTTAGAGCATCTGAAGGGGACTGGAACAAAGGAAGAGACATGATTCAAGAATTAGTGAACAGTTTATAAGGACGGAGACTTTTCACAGTCTGTACATAGTAAGGAAAACCTAATTAACAGAAAATTAACAGAGAAACAACAGAATGTTTATAGAGAGGAGTGGGGACATTGTTATTGGTAGGAAGAGCCCTAAGTGATGAGTGAACCCTGACTAAAGCCTCACATTGGCTTCCTGATAGACAAGGGATAGTTCTGAGTGATTAGAAGTGAGAGATCGTGGGAGAAGCCTTGTCATAAATCAAATGATATTGAAACATGTAATTCAACATGTTGCATTTTCAGAACATGAAAATAAAACCCAGGCAAGAAAAGAAGAGAAAGTAAAATTTATTACATACACATTCAATTATATAGGGTACTGGAGCAAATGGGCCTCTGTATAACATCAATATGATTACAACATTTCTCTACTCAGAAGTAAATCATTGTTTAAATCTGTGAATGATTTCATAACAAAAAAATTAGATTCCCTTAGTCGATGACTTTGGTGTCAGCCACAATTAAATTTGAGCCTCCATTTCTCATTCAGATTATGGGGGTAATAAAATTTCCTCTGTAAAGTTATTAATACTTGTATCTGAGATAATAAATAACCCAATAAATACATTGTTTGACATGCAAAATATCTTCACTAAGTGGCAACATGTCCTTTTTATTAAAACAATGGCATGTGCCCAAGGACATAGCAACTGAATTGGCTTCATGCAGGAGTTAGACCCTTGGCTGCAGTGTCTTCTGGAACGCTTTATCATGTACATAATTTGAATAATGAAAGACACATTACAAATAATTGAACTCTTAGATACCTTATATCCTTTATAGAGAGAATAACAGAAAATAAATAAGTAATTAAGTCAATAAATAAATTACCCGACTGCTCCCTTGGATCCTGGCATTGAAGTATAAGCAAGAAACACACACACACACACACACACACACACATACACACACACATTCACACACACACACATTCACACACACACACACACATACACACACACATTCACACACACACACATTCACACACACACACACACGCACACACACACACACACACACACACACATACACACACACACACACACACACATACACACACATGGTGGGGAAGGGAGACTAGTTAACAACCCTGGAGCCTTAACAATCAACCAGAAATGGGCACAGAGAAAAGAGGTATGGGAAGATGGGAGGCAAGAGAGGGAGAATGTAGCTTCTAAGAATGTGTGAACTCAGGATCATGGTCCAGTGGGCTGTCAAGCATCTAGTAATTGATTCTTCTATTACTTACAAGAGCAATCGTTGTTGCATACTGTTTCACCTCTACCACTGAAACTAAGCATGAATAGCGTAATGGCTTATTTCAGCCAAGTTCTGTTAGCTAAAACAACTCATGTTCTTATGATGTGCTTCAGTTTGCAAAATACCTTTTACCCATTAAATCATTTGACTCCTATGGGCCAAAGGTGAGCTATGCAGAATGAAAGTATTCATAACTCTGAAACTATCATTCATGGGAGAAATAAGACAAATAGAAGTGCTTGGAGACGCGGTGCTACTATATCTTGAATAGGTAACATGTCTTAGCTTATCTGTAATATATATATGAAAAATCAAATCCAATTCACAATTTTTGAAAGATGTACTGCAAATATTAAGTTTTATTTTCAAAAGGCTTCATGGCATATTTCTGCTTTGCTGTCATCCTACTCAGTAAGAAAAAAAAAAGTCAAGAGCTCAGTGAACTTATCTGAAGCCATTCAACATCTGAGTTAGAATTCGTCTCAGTCCTTTAAATAAGAAAAAAAATAGTTCACATATAACGATAGGTATACGTTTATGGAAATAAGAGTGATAATTTAAATGTGTAAACAGTATGCACAAGTGAAGATTTCTCTGGTCTGCACCTTGGTATGTTATAGAAGATCTGGGTGTGGTGGAGCAGGCTTCTCTGGCCATCACTCAGGGAGGTAGGAGGATCTTGAGTCGGAGGCCAGTTTCTACTGTATAGTAAGTTCCAGGCTGGCTTGTGTTACCCAGTGGAAATATCTCTCCAGAAAACCAAAATCAAAGTAACAACAGCAAAGTGTAAAGTGAACTCCAGTTACCAGACTTGTTCCTGCTCAAGAAATGCACATGGGTCCCCATTATCACCTCCTTTTCTCTTGCTCTTCTCATCTTCCACAGCCTCTTTGGACCCCTATTCTCTGCCTTCTACAAAGTCATGCTTTTCAGCATCCACATGTGAGTGGATGCATGGTATTTACTGGATGCTTTCTCCCCTTTGCTCAAATGTAGGATATGGAGTATGTCTTGGTTCTGGGACCTAAAACTTACCTAGAAGTGAAGGAAGAAAGTCATTGAAAAGTAAAGGCATGGCTCACAGGTGGGATGAAGAGGGAGATGAGATGCACTTCCCACCCAAAAGTGATTGAACTTTCTGAGAACATTAAGATATAGGCTGCATTAATGGGATGAGGAAAGCAGGTGCTTCAATAACAACAACAATAATAACAATAATAAAGCAAATGGTCACAGTGTATGAAAGTTTGAGCACTCTCTTGAACCCTAGTTTTCTCAACTTGAACAATAGTGACTATAATATCTATTGGAACAGAAAACTGCAATGTACGTTTTAGAGAGTTGTGGTGAAGACTGCTTGAGACATCTGGAGTACGAGCAGAAATTAACAGATCAATAGGTGTTCCTCTTCTTCTTCCTTCCACTCTCTTTCATCACTATCATCTTTTCCCATCACCATCATTATTCTTTAATTAAAGCTACATTGAGACACACAATAAGCCTGACTATTTGTTGCCTAATAATCTAAGTATTTGTATGCTCCACTGGATTTGTCTTTTCTTATCAGCCATCCCCTTTGTCAAGACTGGTTTCTTTGAAAAGGAATAAAACGCTAATGAAAAAAAGCACTAACTGTTTTTAGGCTTCCTTATCAAAAGTGAACAGGACTTTGCTAAAGCTGTTCATGCATTCCATAATACATTAAGGGGGCTCATTTTAAAACTCTCATTACAATTAGATATGTTCATAGTCATTTCAATTCATTAGATGCGAATTAACAATACAGATGCTTTTTAATTTTAAATGATACTATAGTCATATTTAGGTTTAATAGTTTTGTGTTCATGTGAGCTGAAATAACTATTGTCTTTTTATCTGGTCCTACAAGCATAAATTTATTTTCAAACACTTGCTTTGTTGGGCTGTCTTTTACCATTGGCCTGTCTGACTTTGTAATAAACGGTGAAGGAATGCTGTCGGAAGTTTTAAATTGGAGAGTCTGAATTCAAATACATAATGCTGGCATACAAGTAATTTACAAATATCATAGGAAGACAGACCTAAGTACTATGTACACAGCACAGTGGCTGATTATAGCAATTGTAAATTTAGGGGTCATTTAGTGAAAGATGGAAGGAGAAATCCACTTAGTGGCTGCAGGTCACTAATTGATACCTTTGCAGAAAACTTATTGCCAGAAAGGAGCTTATGGCACAGGAAATATCCCTTTGCAAATACTTTTCCCTGCCCATTAATTAAGCACTTGGGGAGCTCTGTTAACTAGGACAGGTCTCAAGACCATAATTTTGGTCAGTAGAGCAACTCTTACTTGAAGGCATTAATTTAATTTCCCAACGTTAGCTAGCTGAACAACTCTGTACTGTGTTCCATCCCACTGGTAGATAAGCAGAGGGCAAAGCTGTTTAGATGAAGTGGTTCTGAGTGTCCTGTGATACTGTCATTTAAAAACCAACTCTGACAGAACATGGGCATTGTTGAAGTTTGAAGTATATCAAATGATATCACTAGTGCCCACTAGTGGTCATTTTCCTGTTCTAGTTGCCTTTCCATCGCATTTGAACTTTCTTACTCAACACTCCTTTCCATTGCTACTCACTGTACCTCTGCACAGCTGCTCCTATTCTCCGTCCTTCACTGAGTCTTTCTTCACCATCCTTCTCGCCTCCTCATCCTCCTTGCTACACACACCCCTTACAGGATTTTTTTTATAGGTAATTGATCGTCTTTCTTTTCCCCATCCGTTTGTATTTTACTCCAGGGAGATTTAATGTCAGTTTAACAGGACGGCTCCAGGCGAACACCATTGCCCTTCTGCTGCTGTACCACATAGAGGCTCAGTTGTTGTTTTATGCACAAAAAGCTCTGAGTAGATCCTGAATTCCTACTGTTCCACCTTGCGGTCATTTTCCCTCTAATACAGTTTTGAATGCCTAGCTACACCATCTTGAATCCTCTTCATCTTTTATTCCTGCACTATGAAATCAGTGAGTAAGTATTGTTGGTTTATGTACAGAATTGATTGTGCAAAGGACTTGTAGCTTTTATTTGCTTTCTGAATTCATTTATGTTTGACCTCACTGTGGCTGTGGCTCAGAGGCAGTTATTGGGAGCACTTAAACCTGACAGTTCTGAGGTCTTTCAAGTCCACAACAGTCTCTTGCAACAGAGCCCAGTCTTTCTAGATTTAACTTACTTGATTTTTCATAAGAAGAGCTCTGTGAGCAAAAAGGCCACTCTTACAGAACACTGTCAAGATGTTCTTTCAGTGGTTAAGGGCTCCATCTTTTCATTTTGTCCATTAATACCTCCCATTACAAACCGAATTATTTCAAATTAAATGTCTGCTCATAGTTGAATGGGGCAATGGAAAGAAAAAGAGAAGGGTGAACATTAATGTATCTCAAAATATAATCCTGCACAAATGATGTGCTGAGATGGCTCCTGAAGACAGTCTCTCTCCTCTCTATTGTCTTGGGAATGTTTGAAATCCCTAAGTGGTCCATCATTCCATTCTCTTGGATGGACTAAATGCATGTTTGTACTCCTATAAAAAGAAGACTCATATCTGCCATCCTTTTCTGTTAAATAAGGAAGGCTGAACTTGTCCAGAGTGTGAACCCAGGCCCCTAGGAATAACAACTAGGCCTCCCACAGACAGGACCCTGGCTCTTGTGTCCTGGTAATTCCACTTGCTATTCATTTTCAGCATGATTGTGTGAGCAGGGCTTGAGAAATGGATCAGTGGGTAAGAACACTTACTGCGCCAGAGTAAGATCTTGAGTTTAAATCCCCAACCCTCCTGAAAAAGATGATCATGGCTACATAAGTGCCTGTAAGCTCAACACTGTTGGGGAAAAAGACAGAGGTTTTTGCTAGAGTTTGCTATCCACTAGTCTATCTCCATGTTCAATGAGGGACTGTATCTCAAGAGAATAGGATGAAAAGTGATATGCGGTGCTCTATTCTGACATCTGAATGGGCATGCACACCCACAGACATACAGGTGGGTACAAAACAGAGAGAGAGAAAGACAGAGACAGAGAGACAGAGACACAAAGAGACACACACACAGAGAGATAGAATTCTGTTTGTTTCCCAAAGATGTGTACTATATGGTCATTGCCTTGACCATAATGGTGTTGCAACTATAGTAACTGAGATCCTAAGTCAACTGCATTACTATATGCTCAGATATCCTACTCATGTGCTGTTTTCTCCATGGTATATTCCAGATTCTTTGTCAGAAAAAAAATTTCACTGCTTTCTATTCTGTGCCCATTTTAGTTTCTCTAGCTTTCTACTGTGTCATCTCTCTTCATATATTTTGATATAATTTGAAGTGTATATCTTCTTTGTAAGGTTTGATATTTCAGTTCCATCAGAGCAAGAGTGAGGGAATGCTTATGTTGTACTATATGTGTGATATTTTACATGCTCAGCATTCCTTGATATATTAGATCCTCAATTGCTATGAGCCTTAACCACCTGCAGAAATGTTGGAGGTGTAAAAGAAATCAAGCAGTTAAATTTGGATTTATTTATTGGTAGATTTGAATTTTATTATCCCTAGCACATTTAATCTATACCCTGAAGACCACCTTGCTGACTCATTTTGTGTTCCTCAAACGGATACTTTCTATCCCCTCTAGGATATCAGATAAATAGAAGATGCTATTTTTTTCTTAATGGAATAAATATAATGTGTAAAGGGAAGTTTCTCGGTCCTACCTGGCCCTGTGGTCCTGCAGCCACTAATAAAATAATCACATAGAGGCTTATATTAATTACAAACTGTATGACTTATGGCTTCATCATCTTGCCAGCTAGCTCTTTTATCTTAAATTAACCCGTTCCTATTAAACTATATGTTGCCGTGGCATTACCGGTCTGCTGGCATTTTGTTGCTCGTTCAGCGGCAGGCTCGAGTCTCCTTGACTCCACCCTTATTCTCTCTGTATCTCTGCCTGGATTTCCTGTCTGACTGTAAGCTTTTTTTGGCACAGGCCAAAACGACTTTGTTTATTATCCAGTGGGAGCCACACTTATTCACAATATACAGAAAGCTATCCCACAACAATAATGCTCTTATCAAAATGTTTAATGATGTCATTTCAGATTTCCAAAGAAGGAACTTTGGACACTTTGTCAAAGTTTGAGATACTTTTTCATTTTTAATTCTAAAACTGGTTGTTTGATAAAGAAGCTAAAAGCAAGTATCTTTTTTTTTTTCAAAATAGAAATGAAGTGAAATTTATGTACACAACTAAAACACACCAACTAAATGCACTGAAGTCCTGGACAGAAAAGTCAGTTCCTAGCTGGAGTTGAGGTTGCAAAGTGATTGTTGCATTATATGGCTCTTATGATAGTATTTTGTTAATGAACAGGAATCATTTATGGGAAACAGTATCATTTATTTTTTGAAATTCCAGTCACCTCTGGGATTCACCCCAGAGTCTCTGCCTTCATCTCTCCATGGGCCAGCTCCAATCCATGTAGTTTCTAAGACATAATAATGACGCCATGTATTATTCATTGTGCCTGAAGGACACTCACTCTAGTGGCACAGCCAATGGCTAGCTCTTGCAATTTCAGGATCATCCATAGCAAATTTGGCCACCATCTGAGCTGCAGTTGGACCCAGAAAGGTAGGAAAAATCGCTTTTATAAAGCCGAAAATAATGATGCTGTTTGAGGAGACACATGAAGAAATCACCTACTTTATCAACTTATTTTTCAAAGCCTCCTTTTAGATGTCCAGTGACTTTCTTAAAAGAATGATTTGCTTTCATTGGGAAAAAAATAAAGTTTCCAACCCTTCTGGCCACAAAGATAGGCCCTTTTACTGTAAATCAATGTGTCGCTGTCTTGTTTGTTGTGTGGCAAGAAAGATAGACACAGTACTGAACCAATGGTGCTTTATCCTCACCTCATTTATCTTGTGTATCTGAGCACAGTGCAGCCCAACTTTAACCATTTCACTTCCCACCCGCAGCCCTTGCTACGGGGCACTGAACCACCTGCTTAGAAGGTAGAATGAAGCTAGCGTTCCTATGTATCTGGTTATCAAGCCTCAACAATCAGATTAGCTAGTTTCAAGCTTAGGGTTTTCCATATTTATTTCTCCATTCCGTGCTCCTTTCTTGTTAATATTTTATTTACATTTCCACTGGTTTAGTTTTCAGTTCCATCTTTCATATTCATCTTCTTTCCATCTCAATTAACCTGCCACTTAGCTTTCAGGATTTGTGTTCTCATGAAATGCACATTGTTATTCGTCTTCATAAAATTTATATTTTACTCTGATGACTCCATGAAAAGCTCTCATCATGTTTCTTATTCTCAGCGTTAGATGCTTAAGATCCTTCCATGTTGCTATGTGTGCCTTCTTCCATGGCTTCTCGTGTTATTTTGCATTATTCCGGTGCCCTCTCTCCTGAACTGAGGAAACTTTAATTGACTCCCTGTCAATGCAAGATGTGCTGCAACAGACACTTTCAGTTTCTCATTTATCTGAATATATTTAGGACACATTTCTTACTATGGGATTCTTAGATTGTAAGAAATGTACTGTATAATTGATAAGAACACTAATTTATCCTCTTCTATGATTGATTACATGACATTTTGCAGTTTTTGTCCTTATTCTGAATGGCACACTGTGTCTGTATATGTCCATATGGGCCATATGTGTGCACAGGTATGCATGTTTTGTGTGGGGAGGTGTACATGCATATGCATGCATATGTGTGCATAAGCCACAAGACAATGTCAGGATTGTTCTTCCTCAAGCATAGTCTATTCTGGTTTTTAATTTATTTTATCTCTATTTATTTTTGTTTGTGTGTGTGAACTAGTGTATGTGAGAGGATTCATATGCATATGTGTTCATGGGGAAGTCAGAAGTCAACTTTAGTGTCATACCTCAAGTACAGACACTTGAATATTTGGAAACAGGGACTCTTAACTGGATCCTGGGGCTTGCGAATTCAACTCTACTGGCTGGCCAGCAAGTCCAGGTCCTCCTTTTCTTCTTCCTCAGTATGGGCTTACAAGCACTTGTCACCATGCCCAGCTCTTTATGAGGGTGTTATGTGGCAAATCAAGGTCCTTGTGCTTGGGCACGAAGGACTTTACAAACTAAGCTATTTCTCCCCCAATCCTGAATGATATATCTGGGTTATATCTGAAAAACATACCCTTTTTCCAATTTTCATTTCTATCTTTATCTATCATCTATCAATCTATCTATCTGTCTATCTACATATCTTATCTATCTATGATTTATGTATGTATGCATTTATGTATCTTTCTATCATCTATCATGTACATAATATATATATATATATATATATATATATATATATATATCATCCATTCATCTTTCTAGAGATCATCATTTTTTGAATATATATGCCACACTGAAATATTATTTGCTTGTGCTAGAAGAGGGTGAAAGGGATCAACTCTAGAATGAAGACCCTACTTTCTAATTTTTAGTCAAGTACCTCATAAAAATTATCAGCATATAGAAAAGGCAGTATCTTAGGCTGTGATCGCCTCTATATTCCCTGGAACATCTCAGCTTTCTAGCTTACAACATTTTCCAGCCAACAAGGCAGAAATTCTATAATTCTGCATAATATTCTGGACCCTAGTAAAAGGAACTTATAGAATCACTTTAGAAATGATGATGAGGGAAATCTGTTGACATTTGAACTTGACATTTGAACTGAGACTAGAATGAAAGGAAAGGCTAACAAGCAAAGATCTTGAAGGGAAGTATTCCAAGCAGATGTGTAAAGTCCCAGAGGTAGGAAGGAACATTTGCTTATTTAAAGTTGGGCTCTGGATCGATCAGTGAGTCTGAGACTTGGAGATGAGTTTTTGAAGTATTCAGGAATAGGTCTGGGTAGTTTTAAATGTCAGAACATGAAGTTTCTGTTTTATTTCAAATGTAAATGGAGGCCTTTGAAGGGTTTTAGGAGGTCCTTGGGAGTCATGGTGACGTCTGGAGTGGAGCAGTTACGGTGAAGACAAGACTTTAAAATATAGTTGATGAACATAGTTCCTACCATAAAACATTCATTTCTATCATCTTCCATGATTGCTGAGTTCTTTTCTCAAATTCATTTTTTCCTGTAAAATTAAATCAATGTCTTCAACATTTCAGAATGCTGACATTTAATCTAGATACTCTTCCATAATTGTCTGTCTGACAATCTTTATGTTTCTAAAATCTTTATATATCATAAATTATTTACAATGAAGCTTCAAATTTCCCCAGTTTGATGTTTACATTCAAGCATAGAACATAAATTTTTTACTTAAATGTTTTTCATATGATACATTTTGATCATATTCCTTTTCTTTCCCCATGCCTCCAGATTCTCCCCATAGTTTAAACAACAAAGGACCATATCTATTCTCTTTTCAGTACTGAGGCGTCTCTTCTTTGTTAGTTGTAGAGGTTCTTAGTTCTCCCACTTACATGTTCTCCTCATTGCTCTCAGGCGATCCCACCATACCTTAGTCCACTACCCCTCAGAAAGTGACAGAGCCTCTTTCCAGAGCCTGAGGCTGAAGATAGACTTCATATCGTAAGAGAATTATGATGCCAAAGTGGATAATTAAATAGGCCCCAGACATCATTGGTCTTAAAAGTCAGTAACCGCAGTCTATAACAGAGAATCCCCTAAGGGTGGCTGCTCAAGAGCTGTGGAGTAGTCAATGATGAGGGTCATTTTCCATAATGAGTAAAATTAAAAGGCCATTCTGGTGTCCTTTTCCAAACAGGGTCATGTTTCATAGAGGTAGTTTGCTGTTTCTGCCATTAGCAGCTAGCAACTTTTCAATGTACTCATTTACATTCCTTCTCTGGACACCATGGTACATGACATTTTTATAAAATTGCAAGTATATTATAGATTTTCTTTTTTTTTTTTTTTTTTTTTTTGGTTTTTCGAGACAGGGTTTCTCTGTGTAGCTTTGCTCCTTTCCTGGAACTCACTTGGTAGCCCAGGCTGGCCTCGAACTCACAGAGATCCGCCTGGCTCTGCCTCCCGAGTGCTGGGATTAAAGGCGTGCGCCACCACCGCCCGGCCATATTATAGATTTTCATTCACCTACTACTTTTTAAAAATATGGCAAGGTACTGTGAACATTTTTTAAAATGTCAATGAATAAATTTTTAAAGCATGATGCTAAATAATAAGAATAATAATAGCTTTAAGGCTTTTTTCTAAGTTTATTACATTTATTAATTCATTTAATTATCACAATTTATGATGTAACTATTAATAGTATGTATATCCAGAACTATGTAGTTAAAATAGCCAAGTTTATAAGTCCTAGTAAGATTAATCAATGTTTACAAAATGTTTATAATGAGCAGGTCACTGTGATAACTGCTTTATATTTTTCCTATTAATTCTATGAATTTATCTCATTCATCAAAAACATGTCCTTAAAAAGTATTAGAGTAAATGTTGCTGGATTTTCCCATCATTTCAGGGTCCCAGATCTAGAAGATCTGACCCTAAGCAAAAGAAAGAAAGTAGTATAATAAAATACCCGATGTTTGGGGAACATGAAAAATCAATATCAACTTAAAAACACACCTACAATGATTCTAAGGTTGCTTTGAATTTGCCTCCCCAAGCTGAATCATTCTCCCTCCTTCCCTTGGTGCTGCCTGGAGGTCACCTACCTGATTTTACCAACACAAGAAGTTTTGGTTACTCTTCTTATTACTGAGACGAAATACCTGTCAGAAACAACTTCAGGAAGGAAGGGGTTGTTCTGGCTCGCAGGTTAGGGGAGGTCAAGACGGCCCAGTGTGAAGCATTTACAGTCACTGGGCAAAGAGTAGCAAGTGACCAGCTCACTTCCTCTTCTATTCAGGCTCATAGTGTGGAGTGCTCACATTCAGGCCAGGTCTTCCCCGCTCAGTTCAGTCTTTCTGGAAACATCTTCACAGATGCACCTGTATTTCCATGGTGATTCTAAATCTAATGAAGTAGATACCAGAGATTATTGCCAAGGGGTGAGAAAACAGAAGTCAAAACATCCCTTCACCCACCCCGCCTCCTTTCATTCTTTGCTACTTCCGGTTGGCAATAGTTGTGTCCTTCCACAGACAACTCCTGTCCTGGAGACTCCTCCCTAATCTCTCTCGACATCTTTGGAACTGTCCTTCTGTCCCAATCCTCTCTGCCTTCCGTAAGGCAAGGGACTGCCACTGCTGCTAGTCTCTACAAACCTCGTCAGCCCTTAGATTCTTGCAAACCTGCTTGCCCTTTATGATACAGTCTATTACAGTTGGCTTAGTGGAAATGTTAGCCGTTTAGTTTTTCCTATCAGGGCCCCGATTTCAGAACAAAAAGCTGGTTGGAAAGACAAACTAGATTAGTGAACAGAGGACATTTTTTCAATAGGGGAGACAGGGAAGACAAGGTTTTGGCAATTCTGCTTGGCTGTTGTGATGGCAGCCCAAACAAGAAGTAATCTGGTTGTGTAGAGAGAACAAGAGAGAAACATGTAGTCAGGAATTCCCAGGGTTCACCTGTCAGCAGTGGTAGCCATACTGCAGAGAAGTTTTCATAAAGCCTTCACTGGGGACTGTCAATCAAGGTCAATGTTTAAAATACAAATGTTGAGAAGTGAAGATACTGTGGGACACTCCATAGCAACATTTTCAGATACACTGCTGCTCTTTAAACCAGAGGTGCTGATAGACCTAGCACCACAGCTAGGAACTAAGAAGGATGGAATTACCGGCCTTGCTTTACTCCACAGGCTAGCAGTCTTGGAAGACCCTGCCAGGTTAATGCAGTACTGTGGTATTGCCATGTTACGGGAAGACAGCATTGGTGGTTTTTCACAGGTTATTCCAAAATTTGCCTGGGCTTCCTCTGCAGGCAACAAGCCGGAGAATTCATGAGATTTTTTTTTTTTTGTTTTGAACATAGTTCCTTCTGATTGACAAGGTTATCCTAGTGTTTATCTTTCTAACAGAAGAGTTTCATAGTCTGTATTCCCTCCTAGCCTGCACAACAAAACTGGTTGAGTCTGGCTGTACTATGAGCACTAGTAAGTGCTCACATTCCTACGTGACTTTGATAAAGTTGACGAAGACATCTATTTTCACCACTCCACACAGGGAACAGTCTCGTAGATGCCTACTTTCTTTCAGGATATTACTCAATGCTGTGATACCATGAAATCCCTCCTGGCACCTCCTTTCTTTGTCTCTGTGGGTGTTATTTCCTTACTTTTACTGTTACAGTCACTGGCTGCTTCACAAGTCCCTGTGTTTAGCCTTTATGTCTCTCTTATCTAAATTTTAAGCACACTTAAACTTGAATTAAGTATGTGTTCACAATATGCATAAACTGCTTCCAGAATAAATGAAAATTTTTAGTTCTACATATGATCTAAAGGATGAGTAGGTTTTATGTCCAGCTTTTTCTGGAACTTATACAACTGTGTCCAATCAATAATTTTGGAGACATCTTCTAAGGATAGTGTAGGTATATATTCCTAGTCATTCATACAATTTCCATTTTCTTCTTCCTTCATATTTACAGAACTCTGATTTTTGGAGGAGAAATATGCTTTAAAATAATGTTCCATCCATATCTTTGATGCACAGAGAGGCTGTGTTTCCAAAGCTAGTTAATGTGATGCAAATACAGATGTTTGTGGGAAAATGGGACTTTGCTGTTGTGGTGGTTTGACTGAAAATGGTCCCCACAGGCTCATAGGGAGTGGCGCTATTAGGAAGTGTGGCCTTATTGGAGAAGGTGTGGCCTTGTCAGGGGAAGTGTGTCACTGCAGGTGGGCTTTGAGGTTTCCAAAGCTCAGGTCAGGCCCAGTGTCTCTCTTTCTCTTTCTGTTTCCTGCCATCTGGATGTAGAACTCTCAGCTGCAGCTCCAGCACCATGTCTGCTGCGTGTTGCCCTGCTTCCTGCCATGAAAATAATGGACTAAATCTCTGGACTGTAATCCAGCCCTAACTAAATGTTTTCCTTTATAGAGTTGTTGTGGTCATGCTGTCTCTTCACAGCAATAGAACCCTAAGACACCTGTAGTCCAGTTTATAGGCATGATTGTATGTGATGCACATGGACACACATATACACTACACAATAATGGCTATATATTTTTACTTCTTTGTTTTTTTTTACCCTTCTCTGATTGAATATGGATGTGGTGCTCACAACAGTCTTTTTCTCTTCTATGTAGGAATAGCTTGGTCCTTCACATAGTGACATAAATGGCTTTAAAGATTTTGCTCTGTTTTATGAGAGGAGGAGGAAAAGGAGGAGAAGAAATCATCTGTATTTGTCAGAACCATTGTTTGTTAGATTTCTGTATGAAAGACGACAATCCCGAGCTACTCAACAATGCATGTTCTTTTGGTAGATTTAATTCGTTTCTGTTGTCATCACTTCAGGGGACAGGAAAATGGCTTTGGGACAATATGAGGGAGTTCAACACAGATTTTTAGCTAATCTAAAATAATTGCAAATGTTAAGTTTCTTTCCTTTCTGTCTTAGTTACTGTTCTATTGTTAAGAAGAGAAACAATGACCAAAGCAACTCTTACAAAAGAAAGCATTTAATCATGGACTTGCTTACAATTTCAGAGGGTTACTCCACTATCATCATGGCAGGGAACATGACAGCATTACAGGAAGGCATAGCACTGGAGCAGTATCTGAGAGCTTTACATCCTGATTCACAGGCAGCAGGCAGAGAGAGAGAGATACTGGGCCTGGTGTGAATTTTTGAAATCTCAAAGCTTACACACACACACACACACACACACACACACACACACACACACACACACTGCCAGTGACTGATACACCTCCTCCAAGAAGGCCACACCTCTCAATTCTGCTCAACAGTGGACAGCTAGGAACCAAGCATGTTCATATGTGAGCCTATAGAGGCCAGTCTCATTCAAGCAACCATATCTTCTTTAAAAACATTTTAGGTGAGTAATCTGATTCTTTTTTCAGATACTTTGCCATTACAGGCCTCTCTAGTAAGTGATGCATGGTTTTACAGCATGAGACAAGCATGCCTGTTGTAGAATATTATTTTAAGATGTGTTACATTTGTTTATGCTGTGGAAATTTTGTTTTAATGATGCAAAGAAGTGTTGTGTTCTTTTCTGTTGCATTTGTTTAACTCTGTGAAGCTGTGTTATTATAACTGTCTAAAACACCTGATTGGTCTAATAAAGAGCTGAATGGACAATAGCAAGGCAGGAAAAGGGATAGGTGGGGCTGCAGGCAGAAAATAAATAGAAGGAGAAAAAGAGCAAAGGCGAAGAAGGAACAAGAGAACAAGGGGAGGAGGACGCTAGGGGCCAGCCACCCAGCTACATAGCCAGCCATGGAGTAAGAGGGAAAGTAAGATATACAGAAATAGAGAAAAGTAAAAGCCCAGAGGCAAAAGATAGATGGGATAATTAAGTTAAGAAAGGCTGGCTAGAAACAAGCCAAGCTAAGGCCAGGAATTCATAAGTGAGAATAAGCCTCCATGTGTGATTTATTTGGGAGCTGTGTGACAGCGCCCCCCCCCCCAAAAGCAAAAGAATAAAAAACAAAAACAAAACCAAAACAAAACAACAACAACAACAAAATCAACTGTACATGCCCTTAAGAGACAAACAGTTCTAGCAGCATGCTGCTATCGAGGAGGAAGACATAGCTTAGCAGTAAGGAAACTGAAGCACAGATTGTGGCTCAAATTCTCTAGTGTTCCATGGGTCACCTTAAATAGCCCGTCAATTCTACAGTGTGTCTTTAGTCAATAAGATGGTAGGTATATTAGGGCGATGCAATTGCTCTCCCTTAATTTTGATAGTTATGATACTTAGCTACAATTCTCCATGAAATATGGTTGAGATTTCCCCAGAGCCATGGGGCTATTCTGGAAATGCATACTCTGAAAATGCTCCAAGGGGAAAAAAATTGCAGTTCTTATTCTCTAGTGTAGAATTTCATGATCTTTGCCAAACATTTTTCTGAACAGCCTATTCAAAGAAAGCATCCTTAAGTAGGAATCAATATTCCCCATAAGAATTCCCAACAGGCCACTTCTGGAAAGAAGGAAGGAAAATTTCTCTTCATTGAGAAAATATTAGAAGCAACTGACAGCCATCACCTCTTCCTGTCCGATTTTCAAGGTTAAAAATAGAATATGGACATCCAAGTTTCTTAAGGGTGTAACCTAAAATAATTTGCTACCTATCCTCTAGAGTGAGTTTTTTCAATACAATTAACAAGTGCAAATTAGGCAAGATTGGTTAAAACATTACATGGAACAGTGTTGGTGAATCTTGAAGCACAGGAGCTCCCTTTGCTTCTGACTTGCTTCTGAACTCTCTAAATTTGTATGGAATTTCAACTGTTATGCTTGCAATATAAAACAATAGCCAATTGTCTGGATATGATAGGATATGCCTATAATACCTATAATACTCTGGAGGCTGAGGTAAGAGAATGGCTGTGAATTTGAAGTCAACCTGGGTGGGACAGGGAAATGTCATCAAAGAAAAGAGCTTTCAGTTCATTCATTTATGAGTTCCTACTTCAGTCTCACTTGGACAAAGATAAGTCATAAGGCTCCATCTTCACCGAAATGGTCTTTGAATGAGTCCCTGACTTCTGACAATGATGAACATGAAATGGACAAATACAGTTTATCTTTGTGATGATCACAAACCTGATGAGGGTGCTTTTCATTAAGTGGCTGCAGTTGTCACTGTGATTAGGACATCAGCATCCATCCATTCATAAAAGTCAGCTGTATTATGGTGCTCAGCCCTGATTCATGAAGTAGTCAAAGTTTGGAAGGTAGCATATTCCTTCTTCTCTTCCACAGACTTGTAAATCTAATGGAGATGGTATGCCAAGGGATTGCAACACCAAGGGCTACATTTTCTAGATTTCTTAAAATATTTTTACTTTTCAGAATTATCCTAATTTTTGTTATTATTTGAAGTGGGAGGGGTTGTGACTAATAAAATTACTTCTTATTTTCCAAAAGTTTATTTCACAGTATAGTACTAAGAAATAATTTATATTTTCCTGCCTTTCAGAAAATAAAAGCTATGCAGTTAACCTAATTTTTAACTTCCTGTAATGTGCATAACTATGTTGGTATTTCACATAAACATAGTATCTCCTCTGTTCTTAATTATGCAGTTCTTCAATTTTACCTCTTTTAAAATTAGATTTACCATATTGGTGTTTACTGCAATCTACATTCTTATAATAATATGAATGTGTAAACTTATATAGACTTATTTTTGAGAGATAATTCTAACATTTTATTTCTAATCTAAATCAATGGGCTCCAACTCCTTCATGTATAAGGACAGTCTTATGTTGAATCCTAAAATATATTTGAACTTAAATATTCTGCTTGAAGCTTGGCATCCAGGTCTAGAGTCTTACTCAATCCTATAATGTACTTGTCTACTGACATCACTCCCTTAGTCCTTAGATAATTCCAGTACTTTTAAAAAATACTTAAGTCATGTGATTTTTTTCTTCCTTTAGTACAGTGTACTATGTTATAACAGTGTTAAAGCATTATCAAATTCTGTGAATGAGCTTTCAGTGTTGATCTCAAAATCACTACAGATGATCCTCATACAAATGTCCTTTCAATGACCATTCTATTCATGTTACTACATAAAGAGAATTGATCAACCTAAATGCTGTAGTTCAATGCATATAAAGACATTCGGCTGTCAAGGCCTTAGAACATCGATAAATAGATCTGAGTTGAACACTCATATGTGTGCACTAGGCAAGCAAAAATCAGGAATATTTCAGACTGTACTTTTTTCCCTTATGTTATTTACCTTGTCCCGTGTGTGTGTGTGTGTGTGTGTGTGTGTGTGTGTGTGTGTATGTGTGTGTGTACATAGCAATTTTTGGTACAGCATCACATATGGCCTAGGTGTTCTCTAACTCCCCTATATAGTTGAAGGTGATATTGAACTGTTGATCTTATGTGCCACCACAAGTGGCTTATATTGTTTCTTTTTTTTTTTTTTTTTTTTTTTTTGGTTTTTAGAGACAGAGTTTCTCTGTGTAGTTTTGCTGCCTGTCCTGGATCTTGCTCCATAGACTAGGCTGACCTCAAACTCACAGAGATCCGCCTGGCTCTGCCTCCCGAGTGCTGGGAATAAAGGTGTGTACCATTGCCGCCTGACTGTATTGCTTCTTCTTAAGGAAGAAGCACTTTCCCCCGAGCTTTATAGTTAACTTTTAAAGACTTTATTTTTATTCAAATGCAGCTATGAGCACACACACACACATGCATTGCTGTAAGAACCCTCCATATTTATATATGTACATACACACATATACATATGTAAGTGTATATATGTATGTGTGTGTGTGTGTGTGTGTGTGTGTGTGTGTGTGTGTGTAAGAAACGAGCTTACTTGTATTTGCTTAGTGTTTTTTGGCCAGTCTTTAACACAAAACCATTCTTTTGAGGTTTTTTTTTTAAAGTTTTATAATGTAGTTATTTCCTCCTATGCTTATCTAAAATAATTTCCTTTTGTTGATTATATGTATCTTATGTAGCACATGTATACACATATGTATACACACACACACACACACACACACACATACTCTTTTGTTAGGTAAGTACTTAAGTACTGGCATATTGTTTGCTAACTCCCTTTTCACCGAACAATAGAGTCTGCCTATTTCTTCATGGGATTACATAACCAGACCTAATTCTTTTTCATAAGATTCTCCACTGTATGGACATAAGTGAGTTCTTTCAATCATTCTTCTGTTGCTGGGCAGCATGTAAGCACTTTTCTCATGCTAGTGTACTTTACTATGTGGTCAGCTAAGTCTTTCTCATTGTCCTTCCTTTGAAGTATTTCTACTTCCCACTGTAATAGTTTCCACAATGTCAGCCTTGTGAAAACTGTTAGATTATGAGGATGTGCTTGTGCACCATGCTCCAGTTCCTGGGTGTGCTTCCCAGCACTGCAAACGACAAAAATCCTGGGTGTTGAATGTATGCATGTCCATAGAAACTATTTAAATTATATATATATATATATATATCATATATTGAATTTCATGGTTTCTTTCAGTGTGTTTATTTTTTCCTATTTCTGGCATAATCAAGACTGTAAATGAGCTTGCTTGTATTTGCTTAATGTTTTTTGGCCAGTTTTTAAAATAAAAACATTCATCTGAGGGTGTTTTTTGTTTGTTTTTTTGTTTTGTTTTGTTTTTTGTTTTGTTTTGTTTTTTTTCAAGACAGAGTTTCTCAGTGTAGCTTTGTGCCTTTCCTGGATCTTGCTCTGTAGGCCAGGCTGGCCTCAAACTCACAGAGATCCGCCTGGCTCTACCGAGTGCTGGGAATAAAGGTGTGTGCCATCACCGCCTGGCAAGTTTTTTTTTTTTTCTTAAGGTTCATGGTATAGTTATTTTCTTCTTTGCCAATCTAAAATAATTTCCTTTCATTTATTATGTGTATATTATATAACATATTTTTCTGTGTCGATCTTTTAAATGGAAGGCATTTGCCAAATTGTTTGCATGTAAATATCTATGTGAGTGTGTGTGTGTGTGTGTGTGTGTGTGTGTGTGTGTGTGTGTGTGAACATTCAGGTGTCATGTGTCTTCCTTGATCCTCCTTAGGCTTTGAGACAGACTGCTCACTGAACTTGGCACTCATGAATTTAGCTAAATTGGCTAGCATTTGAGCATGAGGGATCAGCCTGTCTGTGCCCCACCCAACTCTGAGGTCCCAGGGTTCCAGACTGCACTGATCCATCCAGCTTTTATGTGGGTGCTGAGGATTTGATCTTGGTTCTGCATGTTTGTGCAGAAGGTGCTTAACTAACTGACCCATCTCCCCAGCTTCTCTTCTTCCCCACTATTAATAGACAAGTTGGAATTTACGATGAACATTGTTGGTTGGATGTAAATTTTTATCTCAGTATTGTTGAGTCAGATCTATAACTCTCTTTTGTTCCACTACTGTTCAGTATTCTATGATGAGCAGTATCAAGATCACGTAACAGTTTATCCTCCTTCAACTCTCTGAAATCACAGGCAGGAGTTGGTATAGTTTCTCTTTCTGTAATGTTTTTGCGCTTTTCACTGGCTTTATTGAAGCTATTGTTTTGCATTTTGCTTTTTTGAGACAGTTTCTCACTATGCAGTCCTAGAACTCACTGTGTAGATGAGTCTGGCCCCCTGACTTGTGTGACTCTCTTCCCTCCTCTATCTTCTGCTTTGCCCACAAGAGCCACCATGCTCAATTTTTCCATCATCTTTGATGGTTGTGTGATGCCACTGAATGTATAGCAACTTCCCGCATGTTCTATTCCTTAAAGTCACTGTCAATCTTCAACAGGATACATTTATAAAGCTGTGAGCCTTTAAGTTGATGTTTCTCTTATGTTTTGCTTTTGGAAGTTAATTCTCTACTAGTGTGGCAATACAAGTTTTATGAAAATATCTCTTACAAAGAAAATGAAACTTTTGCTGGATCTCACAATAATACACCTGGAGGGTCACTTAAGGCAGATTGCCATCCTGCTGTGTGCTAAGCCTGTTTCTTTAACCTGCCTTTAAAAGAGTAGTGTAACAACCAACCCCACTTGCCTTGGATTTCCTTTGTAATCAGCTTACATAACCTAAGTGAATGTATGAATGTAGAGCTTTAATCTTGTGATGTATTTTCCCATGACCCTGACCAGGAAGTGTGTGTGTGTGTGTGTGTGTGTGTGTGTGTGTGTGTGTGTGTGTGGTGTTATGACAATCATTTGTTGACAACAGTAAAGGGTCAAAAGTGACCTTATACAGCACATATCTGTCATAAACATTGAAAGCAGCATGTGGATATTGATTGATGATGATATGCTTGCAATACTGAATGCTTTGGGGTCGGTTTGAGTAAATAACTTTATTCATACTAAAACTCTGTTGAAGATCTCTTTAGTGTATCACCAATTCCTTCCCCATTGTAATAATTTCTGTTTGATTTAATAAATACATAGCAAAGCCCTTTGTTAAGGATAGTTAGACATCAGGAAGGTGTGGGAGCAAGACAGGTCAAATAATTCCAAGGGGACAACTTCAAGTGTGATGCCTCCTCACAAATATTGATGTGCGCGGCAGACTGGGCAGATTGTGAAGTGACCGCACCAAAAGGCAATGGCAAGAAGGACAAACTATTCACAGCATGTCATGAACAAAGGCTCAGGAGAGCCTCAGAAAGGTGCCTTCAAAGCTCATCCCCGGGTAGTGCAAACAGGAAGCAACCACGTTCCTCTAGTGCCAGTTATTGGCAAATGATTTTATTTCAGCCAGAAATCATTGGGTCAAGAAAAATAAATTTTGCTAAAACATGTATCTTAAGAAAAATTCTTTACGACCAAATATGGAAAAATTTTAAAACTAGAAAAATACCATTGTCTAGGCCACACAGGGAATATCAAGACAAAATAACCAAAATAAAATTTTGAAACATTGACAAATAATTTTTAAAAATATAATTTCAATGTTAATATTTTTAATAGTAGATACATTCAAACAACACGTGAGACAAGACACAGCAAAAGGGACAGTCAGATCACAGTAAAACATCAGGAAGGCATATAGATGCACAACAGACAGACTGTAGACAGGTAACCGCAAACTATAGACAGTTGGGAGACACCAGGGGAAAAGTAGAGAATGCAAACTTGGGCTTGTTCTTGGTCAAATAACTCCAAGAGGACAACCTCAAGTGTGATTTCTCCTCAGGTGCCTTGTTCTTGGAGACAACGTCTCTCACTGGACTCGTAGACCTTGCCAAATAGGTAGTGATGACCATCTTATGAGCCTCAGGGAACAAACTGTGTGGCCTCCTTAGTACCGGGATTCCAAGGGCACGCCACCATGCCTGGGTTGTTTATTTGGGTTCAGGGAATTATACAGCAAGCATGTTAGTCATTTAGCTCTCTCCCCAGCTTCCTTATATCTGTTTAGAACATGAAAAACCACTAGAGTAGAACACGATGTCTGTAATCATTGCGTGCATGACTGATTGCAAAAGCATAGAAGCGACCTGTTAATGTTATGACAATTTGTGAAATAACCAAATAGTCCGTTTTGCTGCTTGCTCTTCATGTATTGGTCAGGAGATGTTAAAGAATTCCTGGTCTAAGGATGCAGTTGTTCTTTTGGCTAACGCTGGGAAGGTAGAAAGTCCCTTCAACTACTGACGTGCACGGCAGATTGGGCAGATTGTGAAGCGACCGCACCAAAAGGCAATGGCAAGAAGGACAAACTCTTCACAGCGTGTCATGAACAAAGGCTCAGGAGAGCCTCAGAAAGGTGCCTTTAAAGCTCATCCCTGAGGAATGCAAACGGGAAGCAACCACGTTCCTTTAGTGGCAGTTATTGGCAGACGTGGTCCTCGGCCTTCAATCGCTCATTTCACTCTCACAAGACCCCTTGAAGTGGCTATCATTATGCTCCTCATTTTACTGAAAAGGAAATTAAGAGGTCGGAATTTAAGTGAAATGTCCAGGGTCACAAACTAATAGAGAGCAGAGCTGGAATGAATTACTGAATTCTTTCCTTAGTGGCTTCAAACGTAAAGAGTGATACAGAATTGATTCAATTAAAGTTCCTAAAAAAGAGGTGTTTTTGTTTTGTCTGACTATGACAGGATGGCAAATGATTTTATCTCAGCCAGAAATCATTAGGTCACAAAAAAATGAATTTTGCTAAAACCTGTATCTTAAGAAAAATTCTTTTTGACCAAATATGGAAAAATTTAAAAACTAGAAAAATACCATTGTCTAGGCCATACAGGGAATATCAAGACAAAATAACCCAAATAAAATTCTTTTTTTTAACCCCCACCCCCCCAAATAAAATTCTAAAGCATTGACAAATAATTTTTAAAAATATAAGTTCAATGTTTATACTTTTAATAGTAGATAAATTAAAAAAAAAAACCTAGTAAAAATTTTTGTTAAATAAATATCCAGATAATTTTGGGGACCTTTTAATTAAAGGTAAATGCTTTTAAAGTAAATAACAAAATTGAAAAAGACAACTGCTTAATTATTTTATGTATTTGAGGCAGTCCTGAGTATGAGGGGCTGTGTGCACATCATCTCTATCATCATACAGCCAACGTGAATCTAAGTATAAAAGCAACAATATTAAATTACAGAACTGCAATTGAATGCTACATGAAGAACACACAAAATGGGTTTTGGATTTTTTTGTTTATATTTTTTTGGGGGTGGGTTGGGTGGAGTGCTCTGGGGAAGCCCCTGGCAGTGTCTGACAGGCAAAGGCTATGGAAAGGCAGAGCAGTGGGGACCTCAGCTGTGGCAGTGAGAACAAAGGGGTGCCTGGCTAAAGAGAACTGAAAAACAATAATAAAATTAAAAAACGCCTGCTTCTGATTATAAGCAGGCAGTGGCACTTCTAAATGATGTCAGGGGTACGCTACTCCTCCCAGACAAAACACATTTGTTATCCAAATTCTAAACAATTGCTTATTTCCAGGCCACAAAGCTTCCACTGCCTGCCCTTGACACACCACTGCTCACGAGGAAAATTCAAACAGCAAACCAAAACACATGTGAATATCAATTAAAGGACAGAAGGTCTTGGATGAAATTCAAAATCTCTCCCTAGGTTTTTTTCTTTTTTTAAGTAGATGTAAACAGATAACTCGGCACGATACAAATTGTGAGCTTGAATTTACATTGTAATTGATTTAAAATATTAGAAGCATTTCATGAGCATCTTTAACAAAGCAATGATCCTTGATAATAGATTATGCCTTTTATATTGTCATTACAGTTCTAAAGAATACAATTAAATGAGATACAAATTAGCCAAATACTGATAGGAAAGAAATAAAAGATTTTTATTAATAGAATATATATATATACTTGTCAAATCCAGAAAAGGAACAGAAAAATCACGTAAGGAACATAATTTCTAGACTCATGAAGTAGTTGATTGTTTTCTCTTTGCTTGTAAATTAGGAACTAAAAATTGCAATGAAAACACAGAAGAATTAAATCACAAGCAAAAGACAAACAAAACCAAAGCACTTAAACATTACATACAGCAGAAAACACACAAGAATTATTTAAGCAAAGATACTATTTCATAGGGAAGTGCGAAAGCTGAAAACAGTATTCACTTTTTTCTGTGTGTGAGTGTTTTGCCTGAATGTGCATTTGTACTGCATACATGACTGCTGCTTTCAGGAACCAGAAGAGGGCACCAATTACAAAATTCCAATACACTGGAGCCAAGGAAGGTTACAATCAACCATGTGGGTGTCAGGAACTGAACCTGGGTCCCCTGGAAGAGCAGCAAGTGTTCTTAACTGCCAAGCTATCCCTCAGCCCCAGAAAGAAAACATTTTAAAATTACATATGCCATGTTAGGAAATGGGAGAGTTGGATATCTAAAATGTAATCATTTTAATTTAATGCCTCTTTAATTACAACCAGATGAAAATCCCTTCAGTGATTTCTTGAATTGATTACATCTATTTGTACTGGATGAAAAACGAGCAGGTAAGAATAAGTATCTTTGAAAAGATGTTTTATAAATGAAGAGAATGGATTCTTTACTTGTTATATATTAGAGTATATTATAAAACTTTAAAAGATGAGTAATGGTATTAACATGATAATTAATTGACTCCAGGCTGTGGGTATAGCTCAGTAACAAGATTGCACCAGACTCAGGGTTCTTTCCTCAGCCTTACTAAAAAGAAAAGTTAATCAAGAGTGAAAACCAAGAGACACATATGACAAAGCATAATACCTAAGTATTTAGACTGTATCATGAACATTTTAGAAGCAAATGGGTATTATAAAATAGTAGAGCTAGAATATTCCTTTCTTACACCATGTTTACAAAGAACCAATCCCATGTAGATCAAAAAAGTGAAGAAAATTGAAATTTTGGAAGAAAAATATTATTGCATGCTATTTTAATGATCTAAGGAAAAAGGAAAATCAAACATGCAAAGCACAAGCCACAAAGCTTAGTTACATGTGAATAAAAATGTAAAGTAAAATAAACTGTATAGAACATGAAGAAAATAACTTCATCCAGCCATGGTAGCACAGATCTGCAATCCCAGCTATTTGGAAAGGTGAGAAAGGAGGGTTCTAAGTCTGAAACCATTCTGTAAGCCTATGTCTTTTTATAGGTGAATTAAGTCCATTGATATTAAGGGATATTAATGACCAGTGATGGTTCATTCCTGTTATTTTTTGGTGGTAGAGTGTGTACTTCTCTTCTTTGGAGTTTACTGCTGTGGCTTTATCTATTGCCTGTGTTTTCGAGGGTGTATCTGACTTCCTTAGGTTGGAATTTTCCTTCTAGTGCTTTCTGTAGGGTTGGGTTTGTGGATAAGTATTGTTTAAATCTGGCTTTGTCTTGGAATGTCTTGTTCACTCCATCTATGATGATTGAAAGTTTTGCTGGGTATATTAGTCTAGGCTGGCATCCATGGTCTCTTAGTGTCTGCATTACATCTGTCCAGGTCCTTCTGGCTTTCAAAGTCTCCATTGAGAAATCGGGTGTTATTCTGATGGGTTTGCCTTTATAAGTCACTTGGCCTTTTTCCTTTGCTGCTTTTAATATTCTTTCTTTATTCTGTATGTTTAGTTGTTTAATTATTATGTGGCGAGGGGACTTTTTTTGGGGTCTAGTCTATTTGGTGTTCTATAGGCTTCTTGTATCTTCCTAGGTGTTTCCTTCTTTAAGTTGGGAAAGTTTTCCTCTATGATCTTGTTGAATATATTTTCTGTGCCTTTGAGTTGGTATTCTTCTCCTTCTTCTATCCCTATTATTCATAGGTTTGGTCTTTTCATGGTGTCCCAAATTTCTTGGACATTTTGGGTCATGACTTTGTTGGCTTTAGTGTTTTCTTTGACTGATGAATCTATTTCTTCTACTGTATCTTCAACGCCAGAGATCCTCTCTTCCATCTCTTGCGTTCTGTTTGTTATACTTGCATCTGAAGTTCCCAATCGTTTACTCAGATTTTCTATTTCCAGCATTTCCTCTGTTTGTGTCTTCTTCATTTTTTCTATTTCCCTTTTCAGGTCTTGGACTGTTTCCTTCATCTAAGTCTGAAACCAGCCGAGGGTATACAGTTAGACTCATCCTAACCAAACCACATCAGGCCAAACCAAACAACTCTTTAGGTTTGGAAAATAGATATTTGTGATTTTTATAACTGACAAATGATTAGATAACCAAATATGCAGGGACCTCCTATGTATCATCAAAATGATCAAATAATTATAAAAATATTTTAAAAACACACATGCACATACACAAGTTAAATAAATGGGCCCAAAATATGAGTAGGTGAATCCCCAAAAAAGACACTTACAAGAGAATAATACATGAAAATCATTAGAAATAGTAAATGTACCATAGTTTCATTGAGCAAGGACTGGTTCTTAAACTGTTGGATGAACCTCCGATTCAAACCAGTTCAGTGCCATAGTAGAACTACGGCTGAGTAGAAAAATGGCTGAGTCACATTTACAGGCAAAAAGAAGTTAAGCACAAAAACATGGAGTGAGGCCTGGAAAGACAGTTCATCTATTAAAGGCTAAGGCTCAAATTCAAAAGAAATAAAAAAGTGGAAAAGAAAGGGGGCATGGCGAGGACAGCTGGACTGGTTCTCCTGGGTGTCTGTCTTACGTTTGAAGATTGCATGCTTGTGGTTGACAAAGCCTCAGCCACAGCAACTGCCTGAGACTTGGACAGTAGGTTCCAGAGGAAGTTGCAGTCTTTTCACAATTGAGTTTGATTAAAATTTGTTATGTATGGTAACACTTTTAAGCCATATTTACAAAACCTAGGAAAGCAGCTTTAGGCCAAATTTAGTTCCATTTCACATGGGGGATAGGGTATGTGTGCCTGAGGGAGAGTGAACTCAGTTTTCACAGATGCCTAAGGGCAGATTGTGACCAATACCACAAGGCTTTACCAGCATTCTGATTGTTTGCCCTGCCCTTTCTTCAGTGAGCGAGGACCAGATGACTCGTCTTACAGGTGAGCTGTGTTGGCTGTGGGAAAGTGTGAGTGGCTGCCAAGCACAGAAGCAAGAACATTGGTGCATGAGGTTCCCTGTGCTCCCACGGTGAGCCCACCAGAGTGCCATGAAGTCATGGGCATCAGGGAGCTAAATAACAATAGCACGAGAGAGAAAAGCAGGGGAGGGAGTTCCAGCTTGTAGAGAGAACAAGTAAATGATCCACCCCAGAGTTCACGGTGGCTGCACTGGAAAGAAAGAACCAGGTGCCCAGGACCTTAGCTTCTTTTAGATTTTACTAAAGGTCATGACATAGCCTTTCTTCCAGGGTAATGCAAGTCTTGGAGAAGAGACTGGGCCTTCCATTTCTTTGGGCTAAGTCAAGAGGACATTTTTAATCTTAGTATCATTTGGTTTAGACTTATACTGAGTCAAGTGTTGGTTTGGATGATGTAGAAATTCAGAAAAGCTCTATCTACTGCCTTTTTGTTTGTTAGGTTTTGATGGGTGTAAAGCCCTGGCATTGATTCATTTTTAACCACTGTGTGAATCTCTATTATTTACTGAAAAACTGGTGCTGGCTTATTTTCAATCCAGCAATGCCAGAAAATGAGTCCTAGGTAGCTTCAAGATTTTCCATTACAGTATTTAACATCTGTCCCCTTGGAAAAGTATTGAAATTCCTATCTACCAGGGCATTACTGATCACCTATCATGCTATTAGTCTCAGAGGAAATGGACATGCTGATATACTTTTGTCTCCAATGGTGCCTGGGAAGGAGATACCTGTAGAAGCTTTTAACTTCCTTCCTGCCTACTGTACCTATCAATAAAATTGAAGCGTCCATTAAAGCTGAGTTCACCACATGGAATATATTTGTCCAAGAGCTTCTAGGACTATGGTGGGTTCAATATGAAGAGGGAAATGTGTATTTATCCGCTCAGGTTATGAGGGAATCAATAGCAGCCTGTGTCAGCCTGTGTGCATAGATACAAAGTGTTTTTTCCCACTTAGTTATAAATACATACAACTGTACACACAAATAAATACATAGTTAATTTCTGTATCTATGAGTTCTACATCTGTGAATTCAATTAACTGTGAAATAGAAGTATTTGTGATAAAAATAAATGCATCTGCATTAAGCCTGTATAGACTTTACCTTGTCATTCATACCTTAGATGTAAAAAGTATTTTCATTGTAATTTTTCTTGTTAGAGCAATCTAAATGTGATGTCCAGTGCTTGGGAGGACAAGTACTGGGTATCTGAAGACACTATGCAGTTTTACATAAGGATCTTGCACAACTTGGGATTTTAATATTACTGAGAATCCTGAGGATCATCCCTCATGCATGTAGAGGAAAACGTGTGTAGCTGATGAATTAAGTAGTTAACAGAAAACAAGTACCAATTTCTCAAATACAAAAACATTTAACATCTCAAGGGAAGAATGGCTTCCTAACACAGTGTAGTAAAATCAATCCAGGTGAAAAATAGGGCTGACTACTCCCAAATAACTTTTTTTAAACTAGGGATGGGGCTTGTACCCAAAGCCTTGTTCATGTTTTGTAAATATGTACCACTGAATGACACCCCCAGAAATAATATTTAAAACATCAAAAATATCATAACCTAAGTGAAAATGACATCTTGGAGAAAATACAATGTTTTCCAATAAGTAACTAATGTCTTAATATTTAAGATCTCATAAATGATTAATTTAAAATGCTAACGTCATACACAGTAAAATGATTATAAACCAATAATTGTTATAATTCATAGATACTAAAATTATAGATAACTACTCTCCATACATATCCGCAAAAGAACCAATAACAAGGAGCATGTGTGAATTCATTACTCCATTAACAGCCATAGAACATTATCAGAGCTGACCTGGTAGGCAAATAAACATAGAAAGATATATGTACATACAAATATTTATGAATAGTACAAAAACACATAATTTTGGAATTTAATTTTAACATGGTTTTATTTGCATATGTGTACAGTTTTATTTAATAGTGGCCTACAATTAAAAATAATTGTAAGTTCATGTGTGTGCATGTATATATGTGTATGTGAAATCAGCTCTTCCAATTACAAACCAAGATCCTAAGGACAATAATAAAACTCCCACCAAGATCCCATTTAGGCAGTTGCTGGTTGAGATGTGTGCTGTCATCTATACAAAGGTCTGAATGATGTAAACCGAATGATGTAAATGTAAATGATATAAATCGCATGATGTAAACAATTATCACCCTTGATGGTGAAAAGGCTTGTGAAGCCCAGCTGAGGTTTCCACTAACAAGCTCTCATGCTCCTCTAAGTTTTTCCATCTCTAAGATGAACAACATGTTTGAAGAGGCCTGAGTGTATTTCTATCTTGCTCTTGCATGTGAGGAATTATTTTTTACAGTGCCACAGGTTAAATGCATGTCATGAAACGCACTCTCCTCCCTACTATCATTTCTGTCACCTAATTCAATGGAAGTCCACAAAAATACAGTATGACTCGGAATATTGAAGCTGGGGCTAAGCAAGAAAAGTTCATTCAGAATTGATTTTCTTTCAGGCATCCTTGATATTCCTCATTTCAATTGTTCACCTCTACTGTGGGGCTCAGTAAACACTCAGGGAAGTTGCCATGTGCTGCGGCCTGCTGGGGACATGAAGGAATGTGGAGCAGTGTAGTCACAACATCATCAACCCAATTCTCCAAGGTAGCTGGCCAATAATGCTGTTCTAATTGAATAACTTATCCACAGCGATTTCCCCTGGGAGAGCCAAAGGCTCGGCCTCAGCAAAGAGGCAGATGGTGCCGCATAGACAATGAAACCTGTAATTTTCTCTTGCCATTGGACACGAGAACAGTGGGCTGTTCCTGCTTATTCTTTAATATTTTATTGTAATAGTCCCTTCCCAAATTATAATGTGCCGTGAAGCAGCCAAAGATGGGCTCAGTGATACATATCATATTTAATTTATCATACCTCCAGCTCACCGAACAACTTACTTGGTAATCAGCAGCTGTATATGTCAGAGTCAGGTGCAAACTGAAATAAAAACGACGGGAAAGAACCCAATTAAAACCAAAAGGGGATGAGTCTTTGGGGCGGTGCAGCTTTAACTAGCAGCCAAGCAGGGGCCAGCAAATGCATTTGAATACTGATGGCTTTAGCTCTGTGGACCATTCATGCCCAAGGTACTGGGGAAGTCCTGTTTGCTACTGCGAGTCTGGGATCTGGAGCACGATGGGGGCTGCGTAGCTTTTCCTCCCGTGGTCAGAGCCAAAGTTGGAAGCCAGGAAAGCACAGGCTTAAAGGGCACACTGAGACAGCCCATCAGCAGGCTAACAACACGGCAGATGACGGGCCCAGAGGCAAACCCATGGCCACCAGCCCATAAGCCTGCACAGGCTTGCCAAGGAGCAGCTGCAGCAATGGAAGAGGCTCATCCAGGCTTGAGCACTGTGGTTTTGCTAGGGCCAAAGAGCCTGTGTGCCTCAGAAACAGCCTTCTGGTACAGAGGGTCCTTCTTCAAAAAGCCTGTGGAGGAACCAAGGTAGAATACATGCAGTGAAAGGAGATCTCCCTATTGCTCTTGTACAGTGAGGGTCTTCTAGGTACTCACAGTGTCTCGCAGTGGTCCACCTCCCAAAGCTGTGTCTCTGTGGTTTGACAATGAGGAAGAGAGCTTTCATAGCTGCAGCAAGTTAGTGCATCATTAGATTTATTAGACATGTAGGGGCCTAAAAAGATAAGTGTGGAGGTCATAGGGCAGTATAGGTCTGCCAGCAGTCACTGAAAACAGGTGATGTGGCTGGCTTGATTTTGGTTTGGAAAGGTAAATCAGAGTGGCAGCACACTAGCACACTGCCATGGATAATTCATGAAGCCTCTGGTTTGTATTAGACGCCCAACATGCCTTTCAGGAAAAAAAATGACACAACAATTAATGTGTCACATTATAATGCTCCTCTTGGAGGAAGATAATTGTACCCAGCGTCAGATAGTTATTAGGTCAGAGCGAATGCTCATCCTTTCAAAGACAGCAGCCCCTATTCACTCCAGCTTCCTACTGTAAGTACAGTATTGTATTCGTAATCACACAGGCTGCAGCCAGGAACACGGGGTTTTATCTGAGTTTTTCTCAATTTGGAATAATACCCTGATGATTCCCTACACAGGAAACTCAGTCATGTGAAACACAAATGAGAGAGATGAAAGACAGATAGATTGCTACACACGGAGAAGAGACTTTCTTTGTTTTTTCACATAAAATAAAGCATGAGAACTGTCCCTCTGAAGGTTGGAGAATATGGAACAAAAACTCTCAGAGCTGAGTTCACTCATGTGTAAAGGAGAGGTTTCCCCGCTGTTCATCTAATTCATGAGGACATCAGTCAGTCACATCCTGATCTCAGAAGACCTTGTTCAATTTCTGGTATCATAGCTTACTGGAGGAGGGATTTGGACAAGTCATTTAACCTTAGTGAGAATGGGTCTCATTCGAAAAACAGAAATAAAATCTTTTCCATATATTTAGCTTCTAGGTGTTTTGAGGAAGCCAAAGAATGGAAGAGATGGAAAGATGTTTTGTAATTATATGGGATTGGTTAAATGTTATTAATAATTATTCTGGTTGAAGATTAATTTGTAACCAGATATGTTGTATCTTAAGTAGAAAATTTTACTTAAAGAAAAATTGAGAAATGAATTCCAGGATGAATAAAGAGATTGTCAATACCAGCTTCCAGGAGTGACCTAAAACCTGAGTTCAAATCCCCAGAGTCCAAACACAGCTAGATCCCAATAGTGCAAATCTGTGCTTCTAAAGAGATAAGGGAGACAGAGACAGGGGAATCCCCAAGAGCTCTTAGGCCAGGAAGACAGACATCCAAGGTTGTCTTTTGATCGTTTCCATACACATAGTGACATACATACTGACACACATGCATATATGCACACATATATGAGAAAAATTTTTCAATCTACTAATTTTTGGAAGGAGAAAAATAACATGTTTCATGGCTCTTTGCACAATGCAATAAACTGGTTAAAAGGTATGTAAAGTAAGTAAACTATCATGAAATGCTATATAGAGTATTTAAGTATTCAGTAATACTCCATAGATAAGAACATATTCTATACTTTATTTGTCTGTAAAGAGTCACATTCTCAAGTGACCCAGGAGCAAGTAATAAATTTAAAAGAAATATACTGTAGTCTTGACTTTGGGATAGGCCATGACAGAAATCTGTAAGGAGACTTCACAGGAGAAACCAACCTACCACAGAATATATAACAGTGTGTAAACTGTCGAGAGAGAGAGAGAGAGAGAGAGAGAGAGAGAGAGAGAGAGAGAGAGAGAGAGAGAGAGAGAGAGAGAGAGAGGAGTCTATTAGAGACAATAGTACAAGTTCAGAACAGAGACTTCAGGAATGTCTGTGTGCAGTGTAAGGTGCCTGAAAAGCCTCCAATTCTGTGAAGAGGACTTAAAATAAACAAGACTTAGAGGACAAATAAGATTGCCAGTAGAAAGCAGTGGCCTCTGAAGTCTGTATAACCCTACCTGGAAAGTGTTGTCCTGCCATTTCTGTCCTTTGGTACCCAACAGAAATGGGTCAATAAGTTCAGACTCATGAAGGAGCCAAGAGTCAGCATCAGACTGTGTCTCCTGGGAGTCTGGGAAGCACTAAGAGGGAACAATGTGTGTGGAGGGGCTTTAAAGATGAGGTGCTAAATTTCATTGCCCCATAAACCATGGACCTGAGGGTCGCTGGATTGTGCGGTACACAGAAGGAAACACTGGGAATAGATGTGAGCAATCCAGCCGCAGTCCACTCTTGTCTTCCAGGAGGAGAGAGGTTTTATCAATGGTCCTAGGTTTTAAGCTGCTCGGAGTAGGAAATCATGAAGACAGAGTCTCTTTAATTGACTGGCAATACATGAATAGTGAAAAACATAAACCATGCTGCTTTTTTTTCAAGCCTTTACATAGAGAATAAGCATGTTTTCATGTGTGTTTCAGAGTAGTAAGCAATGATGTGAAGTATGGTTTTTCTGAGACAAGATATTTATCTCTTTCAGTAGGATGAACACATAGGTAAAAGAGGCTTAGTCATAATTTAGAGTTGGCATTTGGTAATAATGGTTACTTGGTCGTTTTCTGGCTGCTATTACCTGTCCAGACCTGGGACTTTTCAATGGTGCCCAGGAATTTACATAGATTTATAGGCTCCACCTGCTACCAAATCACTAATGAGACCTATTTGTTTTCAGCCTCCCATCACTTCTTCCCACTCATTGTCTCCATTTCAAGATTGTTGCAATCTCTCTAACTTCTAGGAAGACCCCCTTTAACACTCTGGTCACGTGTCCATCCTCCATCAATCTTTATTTCCTCTACTATTTCATCAAATATGTTCACTGACTGACTCTTTGTCATGTACATATTAAATGAGTGATTCTTATTCTGGGGTCACACCAATCGTAGGTCCCTATCCTCCACAATTAATTCAGAATCTCTGGTGATTCTAGAGGGGAGCTGGGGATGGGAAACCATGATCTCTAAAATCATTATTTAAAGCCACAGTTTCTCCCTGTTCATATTTGACCACTTTCAGTTTCAGTGTCCATAGGACACCAGGATCGTCTAGAATCAAGCCAAGAAAGCCTCTCCAGACACAATGCTTGAAGGAATCACGGTCCTGCTCCTTGATTTTGAATTTCTGTTTTCTGAAACTGTGAATGAATAAACTTATCTTTATCCTCCAAATTTGTGATAATATTGCCCACAAAAGAAAATTAGCACACCAGCACAACATTTTACCCCAACTCCTGTCCCTTCCACCTGCCCCTTCAACCACAGATGACTTTAGTTAGTATTTCAGCAGCAAAATGGGTACAAGCGATGAAATAGTCTCAATGGCCCTCCAAGTTTGTTAAGTGAGAGTCATTTTCCAATCAGAAACACTTGCCCATGTTGTCAATCCTAAGTAAAAACTAAATTATCCCCCTTTCTGTTGAACAATATCAAAGGGATCTACGGAATCCACACTCACTGCCTCAACCACAAGCATTCACTGTCGGAATTCAAAATATGTGAATGTGTGCCATACTCTCCCCCTTTGTTTTAATATACCTTTCCAACATCTGCTTATTGTTTTCCTGCTTCTTTGAAAATTGTGCCCAGCACAAAGGTGCTCAGGACTCAGTGTTTCTACTTTCTATCTTTGCCTTTTACACTCAACATCCTTTAATCAAGTCTTTCTTTCCATCACTCTGCTGAAATAACCCTTATCAAGACTCCAGTAACTTCTGTTATAACAAATCCTGTACCCAGTTCTCGGTTCTCATTTTCCCCAAACCTGAAGGAGTTGACACAACTTACCCCTCCTACCTACTGACCATCTTCTGCTTCAGGCATCTGGAAATACTACTCTTTGTCGTTGCCATGACAGGCTGAAATAATTGAAGACGGAAACTTGCACATAGCTACTAATTCTGTCTTTTCTTTGTGCTTCTGAACATCCCTTTTAAATCTCAATAGAGGGTTTGATGGAGATTGCTTTGTGTGAACCTCATCACAGTCGTTTATATGAGCTAAATGGTCCAGGAGGATATTTAGAGGTGGCATGAAACGCCACAGTAATAAAAAAAAAATGTTTTCAAGCAAAAAAATGGAATTTCTATGAGTAAGGATCATTGATAAGATATAAATACAAGTTACAATTACCAAATACTACAAGAAAATAAACTGGGCATTTTTTTCCTATGTGTTGTACTTGCTTGTTTTGCTGTCTGTGACAGACAGGGAATGTATAACAGATAAACGCTGTACTTAGTTCTCAGAATCATATTCTAACTTGAGAAAACATACCCAGCATGGGGCTGGGCTGAAAAGATTTTGTGATGCCAGATAAGAGACTGGAGAGAGAATCTTGTTTAGCACGGATGTAAGTGTTGTCCAGATATGACAAATGGATACTAGCAGGAATCCAGATTGGAAACCAGGGGAGCAGAGCTAGAAGGAAGAGATGGTAATGACTTCTGTCTTTGCTCATGAATATGCATTCTCCTCAGGGACAATATGTCCAGGATAAGGGAGGAAGGGAGGGAGGGAGGGAGAGAGGGAGGGAGGGAGGAAGAGAGAGAGAGAGAGAGAGAGAGAGAGAGAGAGAGAGAGAGAGAGAGAGAGAGAGAGAGAGAGAGAGGAGAGAACTGCACTGCCAGCTAATGATGTACAGGTAAACTATGCCTGTGGTTTACCTCCCTAGAGTGGACACTGTTCCCAGATCTCTCCTACGGGGTCGGCAAGATTTTTGTAGTAACAACTGCAGTGCAGACTTCACCTCTCTCTTCTCTCTCTGTGTCTCTCCCTCTCCCTTCCTTCCTTCTCCCCTCCCACCTTCCCTTCCTTCCTTTCTCTTCTTGTTCCTAATTTTTCTTATAATATATTAATCCTATAAAATAATAAAATTCATTATGACATTTTCATTCATACTTATAATGTAACTACTTTCTAGGCCATTCCCCTACTTGTGTCCTTGAACTTCCAAAATAACGGCTGACTTCAAAGTCTTTTATGGTGCTGGCATGCAAACCCAGGACCTTACAAACACTAGGCAAGATCTCTACTACATCCCTCACAAGAACTGAAGTCTTAATACTCAGCACCTTATTTGGATATAAAGTTGTTGGTAGATGTAATTAGTTATGACAAAAATGTGCCCTCCTAATCTAATATTAGTAGGATCTAATATTATTAAAAGGGGAGTATTTGATACATACATAGGTACATTCACAGGGATACACCATATGAACATACAGGCTGAAATGGGAGTTGTGTCCTCCAAGGAAAAATGTTTATGTTGAAGCCCTAACTCACACTGAGACTGTGACTGTAATCTATGTCAGACAAGATAATAAAATATGGAACTCTGATCTGATGGAATTAATAGCTCTATAATAAGAGATACAAGGGCCTGTTTTTCCTGTCTCCACCTGTCTTCTTGCCCTCCCAGGAACTTCCTCTGATGACACCAGTGGGAAGGGAAGCGTCATAGATTTCTCCCAGAAACCGAATCAAACTTTGAAATTGAACTTTCTGGCCTCCAGACCTGAAACAGCCTCCTAAGTGATGGGATAACAGAGCGTGTGCCACCACACCCTGTCCTTGAACTTAATCCTGAGGGAAGTATATGATCCTGTCACAATAAGATTTTGGCTTTTGTCCTTCTTATGACACGTTATTGGCTCCCTATTCAGGCCCGGGACTTTCATTGTTCATTTTCCTCATTACTTCTTTAGCAAAATGGTATATAGAAATTGTAGTACTTGGAAATCTAGGAAACTTTAAGAGTACAATTTCATTTCCTTCATTTTTTTCTTTTTTTTTCTAGATAAGAATATAATTACATTATTTCTCCCTTCTCTTTCCTCCCACCAAAACCTCTCATATAGCCTTCCTTGTTCTCTTTCAAATTCATGGCTTCCTTTTTCATTGTTAGTATATCCATATATGCATATGTGTATTATATACATTGTGTATGTATATATTATATAGTATGTACACACATATATGTATATTCCTAAATATGATCTATTTGGTTTGTTTAATGTCACTTGTATGTATGTTTTTAAAAGGATATATATATAATTTGATAATCACAATTCTCTTTTCCTCTATGTCCAAGATGAAATAAGCACAAAGTTGACTTTTGGGAAAACTAAACCCATAAACACAAAACAAATTCATTAAACTTAAAGTAAATAATGGAATAAATTAATAAGTAAATAGCATATCCTAAAGAAAATGTCTTGAAATAGGGATGAAAGCAATTGGGCTTTAAGTCCAGCTTTACTGCAACTCATTAGGTAAATTTCAGAAGAGAGACTCCAGCTCCATAGCCCTGCTGTTCAGCTGTGAGATGATGGACTAGGAATCTACCCCTCGAAAGCACATTGGCTGTCACATTCCAGGGTTCCTGTACCTCCTGTGATTCATCCTCACCTGTGCTGGGCTCTGCTCCTGGCAGGGTTGGGGGCCATGAAGCAGATGGAGCCATGCAGTGGACCCAGGTAGGGATGCAAGCCTCTGGCACTCTTGCACTATTTGAATGCCAGCCCAACCAACAGCAATGCACTGGCTGTCAGCGACCTCCTGGAACGTTTTCGAATCCACAGATTTTTCTCCTTATTGTTTCCAGTTTCACCGCACATTTTGTTTTGCTTTACTTTTTAAATTGTTTTGGAAGAATTCCTGTTAACTAAAAGCACGGCTAGCATTGACCATCCTGGCACTGCCTCTCCACTTGTGTGGAGTTCACCTCTTTCTAGAGCACTCACCTGTAGCAGGAACCTTAAAAGTTCTTATTAATAAAATCAAACCTGGAGCCAAGTATTGGGGTGAAGCTGGAAGATCAGAGAGACAGAACAAGCCACAGCTAACCTCACCTGGCCAACTTCTCAGCTGGTCTTGTTTCCTCAGACTGGAAGCCTCTGTGTCCTCATATCCAAATGGCTCTCAGCTGAACTGTGCTGCTAGAAGCCTGAAAGCTTAACCAGCCAAATGCTTCTAGTTCCTGGTCCTCACGCCTTATATATCTTTCTGCCTTCTGCCTCACTCCCTGGGATTAAAGGCTCACTTTCTGGGATTAGTGAGTCACCATGCTTGGCTGTATCCTTGAACAGAGGGATTCTGCCTCTGGAATGCTAGGATTGAAGGTGTGAGTGCCACCATTTTCTAGCCTTTGTATCTAGTGGCTGTTCTGTCTCTGACCCCAGATAAGTTTATTAGGGTGCACAATATTTTGGGGAACACAATACCACCACACTCACCTGTTTCTAGTGTGGGATCTGGGTTTTCGTTGTTGTTGTTTGTTTGCTTTGTTTTGTTTATTTGTTTTGTTTTGATTTAGTTTTATTCCAAGTTCAATCTCCCTTTCCTTAGACATAATGACCCTAGAAACCGATTGGATTTAAACCACCTTTGTTTCTGTTTCTTTGGCTCTATTACTATCATAATAATAAATTGGGAAATGAAATATTCTGTTCAGTATAATGGTATGAAACAACCCAATCTTCATTATTGTAAGACACGTGGATGCTGGAATTCAGAGTAGGAAGAGGGTCAAATCTGACTCTAACTGGCTGTTCTGTGTGTACACTTGACTGAAGGACAGTTTGGCTTTTACCTACTCAAGAACTGTGATTGAGAAAAAGTTAAATTATTTATTTATTTATTTATAGACAGAGTTTCTCTGTGTAGGCCTGTAACTCACTTTGTAGATCAGGCTGGCCTTGAACTCAGTGATCTGTATGCCTCTGTCTTCGTATTGCTGGGAATGAAGGCATGCAACACCACACCCATCTTCAAATTCTTAATTTTTATAAGGGTTAACTTTATGTTTAGTGAATCCTACCCTAATGTGGAAGTGGGGAGGGAGAGTACGGGGCAGGAGAGGAGACTGAGATGGTGGAGATTTGGAAGGGGAATTAGGAGGATGAGTTGACCTGAAATGTGAATTCCTTTGCAACATTCTTATTGATCTAATGTTGGCAGGGTCTTCACAGCCTACAGAAGCCAATGCGTCACATGATCAGCAAATGTTCAAACGAGAGGAACACAGTGACAACTTGGGGAGTGGGTCTGAAGGGAATATATATGAGGTTATTAAATGGTCTGTCTTTAATCTTAGCAGTTATAGTTCCACTGGACATGTCTAGGAGAAATGTCTAAGCATGCACAAAGTTAGAGAAAAACAGTTTAATGAACTTCACAAATTTATCATCCAACTTTAATACATTTCAGCAATGGGTAGAGTTGACTCCACACCCTATTCCCATTTTATTTTAGCTGACTTCCACCATACTGTATTTCATTCTACATCCTGTGGTATTCCATGTCTAATTCTACTCTTCATGGCATTTCATCAAAAAGCAATTAGAGAAACAAACTTCATAATACACCATGAACTTGAAATGACATTTTCCCTTTCCCCTTCTTTTCTGCCTAACAGTGTACTGAAGAGGAATAAGGACAGATTCTAAATACAGCTAATGTTTTCCTACATATCAAACATAAATTTGATCACTCATCATCTTAACTAGAATGAAAGGCTCATGGATTGCATTTAATTGTTGCTTCTTGAATGTCTCTTTCCTACATGGCACCCCACTCCTTTTCCCCTCTGGCCTCTGAGTTATGGAAAAAATGTACCTACTTGTCTTACTGAACACTCTGAGCCTTGGTTCCTCCTGCCAAATGATTCCATTCTGGTCAGTGGGAACCACTTTGTGATGGACCCGGCTTCTCGTTGACATGAAGATGGTTCTGAAAGAGTGTGCTCATTGACACAGCTTGTCATTACTTCTAAGAATCTTCAAAGAACAGGAAGAAACATGTATCTGTTTACAAGAAAAAATGGGCATGTTTATACTGATATTCAAAATCAGATTTAAGGTAGCGTGGTTTAACTTCACTTCTTTAGTTAAACATTTATATTTTTTGGCTTTTTAGGCTGGAAATGTTCATTTTTAATTCAATAAAATTATATACTTCTAAAATAGCTTTGAGGTAACTGTAATATTTCTTCAATGAGGCAGTTGAGAGCTAGCTTGTATTTTCATTGCCAGGAGCTGTTTCTGATATCTTGTTTTTCAACCTTACTCAAATTGATGGCATTCTGACTCCTCTCAACTTTGTGTCCCCTCTGGAAACTTTTTATTGTTCTGCTCCTCATGCTATTGCCTTCATTCCATGAGCCAATTCTTCTGAAGTAGTTTATTTCAAGTCAGAAAATACCTCTCTCCATTCCAACCTCCCTTCCTATGACTATTGCAATGTTTCTGTTACAGGTATGATTCTAAAACATAGATTGATTCAAGCAAATAGACCAAAACTAACTCAAAGTTCATTGACCAGTCATGGTCAGCATGTGGAATCCAGATTCGTTTTCCTGCAAGTTCAACTCCTCCTTTATAGGGTAGCAGGTGTCACTTGACAGAACTTCTATTAAGAAAAATATCCCTGTGGACACAGAGCTCTTCACTCTGGTTTATCCACTATAGAACGTCCTGCATGTAGGAAAGGCAGGGAAAAGGACTAACATCATAAACATCCAGAAAATAATTTAAAATATCTCAATGGAGCTGGAGATAGCTCAGCTGGTAAAGCATCTATCACATACTTGTAGGACCTGAGTTCAGATTCCTAGAACAGTGTGAATTTGAACATAGTAGCCTACACCTGTTCTATATGTTCATACAGTAAGATGGGAAACAGACATGTAAGAATCCACAGAAACCTTTGAATCACCTACCTGAGCAACAAACATGACCTATCTCAAACTAGGTGGAAAGTGGGGGCAGACACCTGAGGTTGTTCTCTGACCTACACCTCTGGCCAGGTGTGCTGTTACACACACACACACACACACACACACACACACACACACACACACACATACACACACACACACATGCACACAACAGGCACACATGAAGATTACCAAAACAACTTCAGTAGATATGTCTCTCTTTTTAATCCTTAAGCTCCTCTTTGATTTTTCTTCAGATATTTATTTTTTCCTTTGTCATCTTACTGACTCTTCTGACTCTACTCTTTTCCAGTTTTACAAAGTAGAGGCTTGAATTTTATTTGTCCATGACATAGAATCACTAATTCTCTCACCGCTCAAACCTTGACACTTAAATCTGTAAAACCACTATAATCAATAGTAAACACTGGCATTTCCCAATAAGAAGACATTATCTTTATAGTTAAGTTATATCTTTGTAACTAAAATATGTTTCTGCTTTTTATCCAGTCTTAAGGAGCTTATGTGTACTTTACAAAACTAGTTCCTCAGATAGCAAAAGGGACTTTAACTTTTCCTAATATAGAATTATCTCAAATTTCTCTGGCTGTATCTTTTACTCCAAGGCTACCTTTCACTCCTGTGTGAGAATTTTTTTACCTCTTTGTCTTTGACATAGAAACTCTGAATATATTGCATTGCATAATTATTTCTGTTTACTGATAACCCAATCGTCACTCACATTTCTGTTTAAATGTAATTTTCCTCAATGGTTTTCTAGTATGAGGTCAATCTAGCTCTTTCTTCTTACTATTATGGGAATTAGTTTATCCACATCAGATGTTAGTTATTTCTCTTGAACCTAGAAATATATTTGTCTGTGTCCACATAAGTTTTGTTATTAAGGTAAATTTTACAAAAAGAAAAAAATTGTTTCATTTACATTGTAGTTAACTGAGACCTTAATTATAAATCAAAACAAATAATGCAACTTCCTGTTATTCAAATAATGAAACAATATCTTCATTTTCTTTATGTCCCCTGATTTTCAATAATGAAGACTATAAAAAGATATGACAACAAGCTTTATTCAGACTGTAATGTATCCTACAGATCTTTCATTGGGGCAAAGGTACATGTGTCATATTTTTTAATCAATTGCACGATCACACTGATTTCCTTTTGCTGCCTCAGTGATGCTAGAGAAACTATGCTTACCCCCACCCCCATGATACTTCTGTTTTCATGTCTGGGCTGTTTAACGCTTCCAAATGCTCTATTTGATTGTTCCCCCATTTAAACTAGTGTGACGCATGATGGTTGCTGCAAATAATTCCATTACAAGAGAACTTTATGTATTGGAAAAATGTGTTCCACCCAGCAAACTACAGACATGCATTATGGAACCGAATCTTATTAAATCCTCACTGAAGTGTGCATGTGTGTGCAGGCAGGGTGCTTTGGAAGGCATCATCATTCAAGTCAGGTACTCAGAGACAAATAAAACAGAACTGCTTGGTACCTGAGAACATGTGGGTGGTGTACAGATGTGCAAAAAAAAAAAAAATTCAAGCATAAAATAAACTGTTAATAAATGCAATTATCCCACTGCTTCCCTGGCAAATCCTTCCCTTAGGGAACCCTGAAAAAGCCAGATGCTGATCTGGAAAATGTCCCAAAATTATTCTTTTTGAGAAATATTAATATTCACATTCAAAAGGTCTTGCATAGAATTAGACCAAAATTCGGCTCCTGACAATTAAAAATGTTTACAAGCAGTAACATATTGTAGCAGAAGTTTGGGATGTGAGAGCGAGGATTTTACAATGGATTAGCAGTAATGTGAGGTTTGGACTTATCTTTAAATAGGATCCCATTTCCAGTGGCACAGACAGAGCCCTCCCTATGCTTGCTGCTTTTAATCACAACCAAAGGGCTGTTTGCAGAGTTCCTGGGGTGGGCTAGCTACCTCTGCCTTTTCTGGGTCAGCCGGTATGTTTTCTACTAAAGGTACTGTTACTTCACACTGCAGATTCTATGCCAAGGATGGCACCATATTCTCTATGGTGGCAATGACCTTATAAATTTTATTTGGACTGAAAGGTAGAGAGAACATACTTTCTTGCTAAGTGCAGAACTTTCTATGAGCAGAGATCTATGCTGGAGGAGTGGAGAGAGGCTAATGCTGAAACACACCTGTCATTTTGTGGAAATACAGCATTCAATATTGCTTTTTTTTTTCCACAGCAATTACAACATCTGTATTATTGCCTTGCCACAGTAAGAACTTAGAAATGTTTTTGTAGATTAGAAATTTTATTTTTAGATTTTAAGTTTTTGAATAAGGATATGAGCTTACAAAATGGAATAAAATGGTGATTCTGAATTTCTATGTGTTGGTGCTTTGGGAATGAAACTTTAAAAATACCAAGACTTTTCAGGCTGTTACTGGTTTCAGTGCCTCTAATCTCACTGGAACCAGACCTGTGCCATACAGTAAAGGAATTTATAACGTGTCTTCACTCCCCACTAAAGGACCAAGTCCTGAGGGATAGCCGTAATGTTATGTCTACGAGATGGGAAATTTTGATATGTCTAACTCTTTTTCCATTACATAAAAGAAACAGAGAATTTGATAACCTTGCAAAACAGCAAGAAAGCTCCAGCAATGCTCATACAAAACAAACCTCCTGGTTCTTATTAAGAAATAACCGCTCAATAAATTGCCTTGTTGGCCTACAGAGTAAGTTTTCAGGGTGGAGTAGCTACTTAACTATGTTTAAAAGATGTGCTCTTCAGACAGAGGAAAACAATAAGTTCCATGAGGGGTTCTAATCTGAAGAACACACAGGGTTTTGCCTTGGTTTTAGGAAAATTTTTTGAGGAAAGATTTATTTTGGCTCTTGGTTTCAGGGGGTTCAATACATCATGGTGAAGAAGGCATGGTGAAGCATCTTCATTCACATCATGGCAACCCAGGAAGCAGAGAGGGGAATGCTGGGTATTCCAACAGAAGTTTTGTGTGTATGTGTCAATTTAAGCACTATCTAGCTCCAGAACCATTAAACACATGTGTGAGTACTTTTAGGAAAGGAGGCCAATTCAATTTAGTTAATTAGACAGAGGATAATTATACACACTCAGAAAGAGTTCAAGCTTGCAAGGAGAGATTACTAACTGGTGCTTAGCTACTGCTATATAGAAAGTAAAAAAGAATGATTCTAAAGCCAAGAGGGCAAGCAGAGGCTGCCACACTGAACCATGAGCAATTTTGTGGGTGGATAATCTGGAGCTGATATTTAGAGAGAAGAAATTAGTCTCCTCTGGATTATTAGTCCAACTCATTATAATTTATCAAAATTGAAAGTATCTTTACACTGTTGAAATGTTAGAAGACAATTACCCAGTCTTCCTTTATGTACTTCTATAGTTTCCCATTTGAGACGCTGATGTACAACTGTATATAAAATACCTTTTTGGATTCCATTCCTTAAGAAACTGTTCCATGGTTAAAATCTTGAATCCCTTCATGTCCCCAACACTAAGTTTGGTTACCAGTGTTTATAAGATATACGAGTTAGAAGTGGCTTCAATTCATTGCGTTATCATGGTTTGGAGTAGTATGCTGGGGATCAAGGCTAGCACTCCCAGAGTCCTAGGACTGCTCTAACACTAAGTTATATTACCAGTCTGGTGTCAGAAGTGTAAGTCTAAGTACGATTTAAAAAAAAAAATACTAAGGAAGAGCTCAAGAGCACTGGGTGCTCTTCCAGGGGACCTAGGTTTGATTCCCAGCACTCATAACCATAGGTAACTTCAGTTCTAGGGACTCAAATTCTCTTCTGGCCTCTGTGGACATCAGACATTCAAGTGCTATACAGACATACATGCAGGCAAAACACACATACATGTAAAATAAAGATAAAATTAGAAACATGAAGGTCACAGCTTATTTTCCTTCATTGGAATAGGTGACAGTGGACATTTGATTTTCAGACAACCCCTAAGTCCTTCAGTTAATTATATAACCTACCAAATTCTCAACAGAGAGCCATCATTTTGAGAAAATTCATTGGGAAATGAATTGAAGTTTCTTAACTCTCTAAAGAAGGAGGAAAAGGAGTTTGAGTCCATGGGCTAGCTGCACAGGCAGTGGAAGACAGAGACTTTTCTGTCAGTTGGAAGGCTCTGCACAGCACAGCACAAGCTGCTTCAGGGAGGCTGGGGAGAGGCTAATAACACAGCTGTTAGTTAAGTTTATGCTAATGCTTTTTGAGATTTCTGTCTTACATCTACAGTCAGTAGCAATGGGATGAGTGAGACTTGGTAATGGCAAAAAAATACACGTGTAGAGATAAGTGAAAAAATGTTCACATAAATATACTAAAGCCCAAAATACTGGAATTATCCAAAGGAAAACTATAAAGAATGAGAGAAAGGCTGATTTAAAAAAAAACAAATGCCCTTGGTGATGCTTGCTCAAGGAAGATGTTTAGGATATTAGATGCAGGAGAGGATGGATGGAAACACATAGGTTTATAGGACAGTGGTGGGAAAGTGCTGCCAATGAGGACGACTAATGGTAGGGAGACTGGCGATGTTATCATGGCTGATGAAGATGATGGTTGTGGAAGTACTTGTACTTGGCAGAAACTGTTCTGGCATGCCACTTTCATGAACTCATTTCATCCTAGTAGCAATTTATAAAATAAACCTGAGTGTTATCTAGGCCCTACAGAAGCAGGGATTGAAATTTGTTCAGTCACACAGATGAATAGTGGAGAAGGCAGGAAATTAATCCCTGCATCCTGACTCTAGAACCAAGAGAAAGAAGAGTGGGGACTGAGCTGCAGAAAACCTGATCCTCTCCCTGAATCACCAAATAGCTGTACCATGGTATCTTCTTCATCATTGCATTATTCATAAGAGCATAGGAAGGCTGACTCTGCTGCACTGTAATAGCTTTTAAAAGGCAAGCCAGAAACCACAACCACAAATTTGCAGGAAAGGCCACAAATACTGTTTTAGATTATAGTTGAATCCGATATCTAATTGTTTATTTCTGTGGTTTGTAGACATACTTCCTTACTTCTTGCTGCTTCTCATCCTTGATATCTCATTCTCTGCTCCAGACTGCATATGTTGCTGTTCATGAGTTGTGTGTGTATGTATTTCTTTGATTTCATAATGAATGTCAGCCTAGTATAGTAATTGCTATGCATATAATTGTTTCCATAGACTATTCTACAGGATGTGTGTGGTGAGATGGAACTGTGGTAGTTGGCGTAGAGAATGCTCTTCACAGCATCCATGTAAAGCTCTGGTAGATGACTTAAGGGAAGGAAAGAGGACAGGTAGTGTCCATGTGCATCCCTGATCACACCTTGAACAAGTACCTGGTAATGTGGGGATCCTTCCCACCCAGACTAGAGGTCATTCTGTCCTTCACCTGCATAGTATATATTCAGAACACTTGGAATTGGTATAGTATTTTTCTTTTAATCCATAAATATAAAGTACATTCTGAAATGCTTACCTGTGGTGATATTGTGTTCCCCAATATATTGGGCACCCTAATAAATTTATCTGGGGTCAGAGATATAGATATGAGAACTAGATATAGAGGTGGCACACATATATTTAATCCTAGCATTCCAAAAGCAGAGATCTGTCTGGATCTCTGTGAGTTCAAAGCCACGCTGGAAACAGCCAGGCATGGTGACTCACACCTTTAATCCCAGGAAGTGATGGCAGGAAGCAGAAAGGTATATAAAGCATGAAAACCAGGAACTAGAATGTGTTAAGCTTTTAGGCTTTTAGCAGCAGTTCAGCTGAGATTCACTCCAGATGACGACTCAGAAGCTTCCAGCTTGAGGTAAAAGGATTGGCTGAGAAGTTCACAAGGTGAGGTTAGCTGTGGCCTGTTCTGTTTATGATCTTTCAGCATTCATCCCAATACCTGGCTCCGGGTTTGTTTATATTAATAAGACCTTGTAAGATTCATGCTACACTTACCTTTATTTGTTTATTTATTTTTGCCTGCTTTAAAAACTGAAGAATTATAGGGAATAGAAAAATCTGGGATTTCCTACTTTCCCCAGCCTCCTTTGTCCAATTGAAGAACATGTCAGACACAGACAGGGTTCTTCTGTGTAGTCCTGGCTGTCCTGGAACTTGCACTGTAGACCAGGCTGGCCTTGAACTCAGAGTGCTAGGATTACAGGCATGCTCCACCACAGTAGTTGGAGAGTTTTAATATTTAAGAAAAAGTGCTCCTCTTCTAGGTAAACATTAAGATGAGGATGAAAGCAGAGCTATGCACAAAAGAGCCATATTAGAGTAGCTGTCAGGAGATGATGTCCAAGTAGCCTAGTAATAAGAGACAAAGGCCAGTCACTACTTATGACAACATTGATTTTTGCAGCTTGATTGCTCACTTCTTGATGGCAGGAACCATTTCTTAGTTACCTATACATTTACAGCATCTACTAGTTTGGGACAAGTCTTTTTAAGTTTGCAAGAATTTACAGTGTACAACAGTAATCTTCAAGGTAGATATCTAAGCAACAGAAACTTCTCAGATTTCCCCCTCAATGAAGATAGGAAGTAGTGGATGTGGGAATGGGCTGGGGTAGGAATGTACTAGCTAGCCCACCTGGTTTCCCCTTGAAGCGCTGCAACTTTTTTCTTGGGGTTGGTGTTTTTCTTCCAGTACCTTCTGTAGGGCTGGGTTTGTGGATAGATACTGTTTAAATTTGACTTTGACATGAAATATCTTTTTTTCTCCATCTATGGTGAGTGATAATTTTTTTAGATATAGTGGTCTAAGCTGGCATCCATGGTCTCTTAGAGTCTGCATGACGTCTGTCCATGCCCTTCTGAATTTTAGGGTCTCCACTGAGAAGTCAGGAGTAATTCTAATAGGTTTGACTTTATATGCTACTTGGCCTTTTCCCCTTGCTGCTTTTAATAGTCTTTCTTTGTTCTGTATGTTTAGTGTTGTAATTGTTATGTGGCGAGGGGATTTTCTTTTCTGATCCAATCTGTTTGGTGTTCTGTAAGTTTCTTATACCCTTTTAGGCATGGCCTTATTTAGATTGGGAGTCGTTTCTTCTATGACTTAGTTAAATATATTCTCTAGGTTTTTGAGCTGGGTTTCTTCTCCTTTTATCTCTATTATTCTTATGTTTGGTCTTTTCATACTGTCCCAGATTTCCTGGATGTTTTGTGCTAGGAATTTTTTATATTTAACATTTTCTTTGATTGATGAATCTATTTCTCTATTGTGTTTTCAAAGCTCGAGATTCTCTCTTCTGTCTCTTGTATTCTGTTGGTGATGCTTGCGTCTGTAGTTCCTGTTTGCTTACCCAGATTTTCCATCTCCAGGATTCCCTCCATTTGTGTTCTTTATTGCTTCTATTACCATTTTCATCTCTTGAACAGTTTTCTTTATCTGTTTTTTCTTGGCTTTCTTTTAGGAATTTATTGATTTCTTTCAATTTTTTGTTTGTCTTTTTCTCAATTTCTTTAAGGGATTTGTTCATATCCTCTTTAAGGTCCTCTATGATCTTCATGAAGTAATTTTTAAGATCATTTTCTTGTGTTGTTGGATTGCTCACATCTTGCTGTTGTAGGATAGCTGGGCTCTGCTGATGCCATATTGCCTTTTCAGTTTTTGATTGTGTGCTTACAGTGGCATTTAGGCATCTGGATTTGAAATGATTTTAGGTTTAGGTTTGATTGCTGCATTTGTCTTTGTTAGATGGGTGTTTTGTTCCTTGGTTTCTCTTTCCTCTCTGGTCTTCTGGCCTAAATGGCCAAGGATTCTGGTGACTAGTGTGTCTTCAGGTTCAGTAGGGCGTCTCCTCTGGGGTTTTGGTGGCTAGAGGTCTCTAGATCAAGCCTAGCATCTGATAAACGCAAAGCCTTCTTCCAAAGTTGTAGACCAGGATATAGAGCCCAGGACAGGAGATGCAGACTGGGGTCCCTATATCTGGTCTGGCCTCTGAGATCCCTAGGACCAGCCTTGCTTCCAGTTCAGCTGAAGTCTTCTTCTGAAGTTGTAGACCTGGGGTCACAAGATTCAGCCTGGCCTCCTGTTCAGCTGAAGTCGTCTTCTGAAGTTGTAGACCTGGGGTCATAAGATCAAGCCTGGCCTCTGGTATAATTAAAGGGAACTCTTCTTCCAAGGTTGTAGACTTTGCAGGGACAGGGTGTGCAGTCTGGGATTGTTGGATGGCTTAAAGTGGTTTTGAGGGCAGTGCACAGTGTCTTACCTGGGGTTCCTAGGACCACCTTGGCCTCCTGTAAGGCTTCAGGCACTGTGGGCCCTAGCATGGAGCCCAGGGGAGGGGTGCAGTCTCTGCAATTTTCTCTTTAACCAGTTTACACTTCATGAAGAAAATCAAGTGTCCAGCCCAAGATAATGATCCAACCTTTTAAACCAATGTATATCCTTGCATAGTATTTGACTCTTTATTTTTATTTTGAATTCTGTCTCCTATATAGCAGTTGTTGAGAGAAGCATGAACTCATAGTTTCTCTTTAACCTTGTCATCTGGATGATACTTGACTGAGGTCATTTACATTTGTTTCAGGTTTCTAAGGATAAATAAAGGTGACATATTTATGTGGGATTCTCACAAAGCAAACAGAATTAGTCACTGACAACAAGTAAAAACATTACATAGAGTAAACTCCATTTTTTTTTTCTTTTCTGAGACAAGTTTTTCTGTATATCCCAAACTGGCATGAACATGTGACCCTCTTGCTTCTGTCTTCTGAGTGCTAAGATTATAGACTTGAGTCCATGCCCAATTGCCCAATTCACATAGCATTTTACTTAGGTTTTTTTAAATGTATGAGAAAAACAAATGTGGCAAACCACAAAATACTGGAGAGTGGAAGGCCAGGCTTTAGAATTAAGTGCACTCTGGTCCTGTTTCTCATTCAATTGCTTCAGAGCTAACACTTAACAAATTAAATTATAGTCTCCATCTTTAAATAGTGATGTCAATATTTCACTGCTCAGGTTTCCAGGATGACTAGAGTCTTCCAAATTGTCTCACATCATAGTTCCCACATTGGTTGCCTCCTTTCTCAGCTATGGGTAGCTAGTCCAGGTCACACTTCTGTTCCTCTGGGCGCTTAGTCCTTGAATCAGTATTTGCAGGCTGCATCCTCACTTCATCATCCTGGCTGATGGCTACACTAGTAAATGGTATAGCTATTGATGCTAATGGATTGACATAGTGGACAAACTCTGACCACAATTTGGCTAAGTTTAGTTGTTCTGCCTCAGTTATAAGTTCACTAGTATCATGGCTCTAGTGTTCTCTGCCCCATATTACCCTTGTGCATAACCCCATCTGTGGTGGTTTGAATGAGAATGACTCCCATAAGCTCATATATTTGAATATTTGCTCTGCAGAAGGTGGAAAGGTTTGGGAAGAATTTGGACTTGTGGCCTTGTGGGAGATTTGTCAACGGAGGTGGGCTTTGTGGTTTTTAAGTCCCAGGCCATTATCAGTTAATGCTTCTTCTCCCCTCCCCCCCATCAGTCTTCTCATACTTATGAATCATATGCAAGTTCTCAGCTACTACTTTAGCACCATGCCGGCTCCCATGCTCCTTGCCATGATGATTATGGACTCTACTATCTTCTGGAACTGTGAACCCCAAATTAAATGTTTGTTTTTTTGCTTTTTTGTAAGTTGCCTTAGTTATGGTGCTTTGTCACAGCAGTAGACATGAAAATAAGACATCATGTTTCTTCATAGGTATGATTATTTAATATCTACCTTCCCAAGGCTAACTGACAATATATTCTCCTTGTTACAAAAGAATGAACTATTTGTTCTTCACAAGTTAGGATACACCAGGATATTCAATTGGTCTGTAGATGACTTTTTATCATTGTTCACAGCCTTTCATTGTGGAGACATCTGCTTTGCACAATACATGATTTCCTCATTGAGGTCAAGCCATGTCTATCCTGCTTTGAAAGGAAGTGAAAACATGTTTCCAAACACCTGAAAAGCTTACCATTGGTAGACAAATAGACATACATTATATCACCCAGTCTAATTTATTCTTCTGAAAACCTCATAGAAAAAAAGGCTTTTATAAACTATAAACTACAAAATGAGATCATAAGGATCAAGACCTTTTAAGTCTTTTCACGACCCCTGCACATTTACTATTTTATTGTTTAGATAAATGAAAATGGTCTTTGTGGCTAGGGACATAACTCATTTGGTGAAGTGTTTGTCTTATGAGCATGAGGATCAGTGTTTAATCTCCAGAATTCATGTGAAAAAGTCATTGTTGTGATCACACCTGCAATTCAAGCACTGAGGAGACACAGGTAGACAGATCTCAAAGACTTGCTGGAAAACCTGCCTAGCCCAAATGGAGAGTCCAAGGGCAATGAAAGGCGGTGTCTCAAAAGACAGGTGGATGTAATCTGAAGAATAGTATCCAGTGTTAACCTTAAGATTGATGAGTACAAATACACATGCACTTGAATACACAGAATGCATGGGCACACATACACACACACACACACACACACACACACACACACACACACACACACACACACAAACTGGTCTTTGATTACCAATATGTAAAAATGTACCTAAACCATGGAAAACACCATGACTATGAAATCTTCGTATATCATATTTTATATCCCTCTACTGGAGAATATTAGATGTCAAAATAGACATTCCTGTATATACAGAGCCCAGTAGAAGTCAAAAATGTGTGTAACATGAGCTCATCAATGAGGACAGTAGTCTTGGGTTGTGGATGCTACCTTCCTTGCTCTGATTCATATCTATATGAGAGCCATCAGTGCTTAAGATGTAGTCTCAGCTGCTCTAGCCAAAAATGTGGCTCTTTTCTATGAAAGGAAGTGAGAGCACTGATGATTTTTGCTATTTTGAAATCTGAAATTTTCATTTGCACCTACAATGCAGAAATATATTTAGAAATTAAGAGGACAGCTTAGTGATTTTTTTTCTCTTAGTCAAATCATCAGTCCAAGGATCCATTCAAAAACCAATCCATTTATTTTTAAAGCAATGTTTTTAAACCAGGCCCTGTAGATGTTTACAGGTTAGAATCATGGCTGGGGCTCAAACGCTCAGCTTCTGGTACACTTTGTTGTCATCTTTTCTGACTTCCTTGTGTTACATTCTGAGCAGCTTTCAAGTCCTGGGTGGACAGATGAACAGCTCTCCTTGTAAAGCATAAGCAGTCCTTTTCCTAGTCACACCAGGTGTTGGCCAGGGTATCCAGAGGCCCTGTTGGTAAAAGCTATGGAATACATCCTTCCTGGTGTTCTCTGCAGGGAACGGAAGGGAGACAGAAAGACCCAGCCTGTGATGAATTGCTTGGCTCTAACTTTCAGCTCAGTGGAGCCAGATTTCTGTTGCCCCAGGCAAGATGGCCTTCCTTCATTAGTACACTTCAGACTGAGAAGCTCCTGAGAATACATAGGGAGTGCATTGAAAAACAGTGGGAAAATGCTGAAAGCATAATGATGGTAGACTTAAATCTCCCCCACCTCTCTCTCTCTCTCTCTCTCTCTCTCTCTCTCTCTCTCTCTCTCTCTCTCTCTCTCTCTCTCTCTCTCCAGTATGCTAAGGAAACATTTGTTTCCCGCAATTCTAACTCCTCTCAATGGGCAGGTTACTCCAGTGACCACCCAACCTCTACTTGAGAAAGAATCTTCAATGGGCAGAGACCCAGGACTACCCAGAGTACTGGGGCTGCAAGAAAAAGATGGTGAAGAAAATGCATCCTGAGCTCTCAGCTATGGCTGGAAGATGAACATAGTTTAAAATGTAGCTTCTTTGTTTCTTAGTGTGGGCTAGAAAGGATTGGTCAGCTAGGGGGAGTCACTGGGAGTTTAGGGGGAGGGAAATGGCATCTGCTTATCTCTCCTTGAAAGGAATTTACCTCAGTCTTTATGGGAGATTTGTTTCTCTCATTTCAAGAACAGTGTTTATTGATTTTTTTTTTTTTTTTAAAAACCAGTTGTCTTGATTTGGCTTCTTTGAGTTTTTGGTTTTTGTTTTTCTTAAAATTCATTTTGCTACTTAAGAGATGGGACAGTGATGGGTATTAGAAGAAAGCCTTTTCCTCACAGGGAAGGGAATGAGAAAAAAATGCTGTTTCAGTGACAACTTTTCAACATTCCATATTGTAACTGATCGGTCTCCTGGAGGAGGTACCTGGCCTAGATATCTTGGCAGCTCATGGAACCCCAGATTCCGTGGGGGAAACTGTCAAAGGAGGCAGACTGAGCTGGCTAGTCAAGGTGCTACATGTACCTGGACTGGAATGAGAGCTGGACTAAAAACAGAAAGGGATGGGAGCTGAGGCCGGCAGCCAGTAGGAGTTTGAATTAGTGACAGAGGGCAGCTTTCCTCTCTGCACTGGGGTCTCCACCTTACCAAGTCCATATCAACCTCTCAGAAGCTTGCCTCAGCTTATGTTTAAATCCACAACTTGACTGATGGCTAAGTGTAACGAGTCTTTCTCTGTCCTGCCAGCCAGCTCCCAAATAATGACATGGAGATTTATTCTTAATTATGAAATGTTGGACTATAGCTTAGGCTTGTTCCTAACTAGCTCTTATAACTTAATCTAACCCATTTCTATTCATCTACATTCTGTCATGTAGCACTACCCCTCTTCCATCTTGCACCTCCTCTTTCCTCTCCATGTTTCCTGGTGTCTTGGCGTCTCCCAGGGGCCTATACTTCTCCTCCTCTTCCTTTCTCTCCCTCGAAATCCCACCTATGCCCCCTGCCTAGCTATTGATCATTCAGCTTTTTTATTAACCCAATCACAGCAATATATCTTCACACAGTGTACAAATATCCCATAACAGCTGAGGAATACAATATTTTGTCTGGGAATTTACTGTCTCTCAGCAAGGAAACAGGGATTTGTTTTTTCTTTTTTATCCAGGAAAGTGATTACAATTCTTAGGCAACAGATCAGAGACTTTTCTTGGTATCTGGTGAGTGCACCTCACATTTTCACGGGCAACCTGAATATTCTGTTTCCTATTCATATACATTTAAAAAAATACATCCTTAGGGACCTTTATCTATGTATATTGGAAATGTATTTTCTATGTCTCTCATGGAATCCTTTGAACATTATTTGATATTTAATTGGTATCATGATTTATAGATGAGAAAATTGAGTCATAGAATTTAAGCAGTTTTGCCAGAGTCTCAGACAGAAGGCAGAGATTAGAGGGAGATCTCAATATCCCTGGAGACGCAAATTAACTCTCTTCTTTTCCTCAATTGTCATAATGAGAGTCACCCAGGAAGGCTGGTTTGAGAGTTCTGCATGAAGCTTTCTTCTAGGAAGTATTCAAACCATGCAGGAGTTCCAGCATCCCCTTCCAGCAGATGCCAGCTTTGCCATCCATTAGAGACCTTTCCTAGTTTGAGTTTCTTTCTGTATTGAGTTGGTGTCTCCTTTTTCCTCCAGCTGGTGCTGAAGTGGCCTGATGTTGGGTGTGACCAACCAAAGAGGACATGGTTCACATGGCCCAAGACAGCCCTAGCTGTGGTAGGAAATACTCTCTAGGATTCACTTATTTATTTATTCTTAGATCCAAACTCTTGTTTCAATTTTGTCTGTTCAATGTCAAAATTGAAGTCACTGTCACAGGCCCCCTTGCCTCCTCTCGAGGGCTATAGGTCATTAATACTGTAATTCAACTCTTGTAGGGAATGTGATCAACCAGTAGCTCCTGCTAATAACGATAGTTCTTCATCGGGGAAATGAAGGAGGCTGTTTTTCACAGATAGGAAGGATGAGGGTTTTGTTTGTTTCTTCCTTTGTGGCTCTTTTCAATGTTAGTCTATCTTCCTAGCAACTCTGGCCAAGTTCTTGAAAAAAAAAGTTTTTTCATGCCTGCTCTACCCATTCAAGTTTCTTCTGAGAATTAAGTAAGACAATAGGTGTCTGGGGATTCAGAAAGCTAAAAAACACTCAAAGTTATCTTATACATAACACTTACACTTCTATTTTAAAAGCACGGCTCTGTTCATATCCTGTCACTCTCTCCAGACTGTAAAGGATGGCACCGAACCTCTAAACCACACTAAATGTCGGAGACTCATACTTTGTCATTTGAATCCTCTAGTCCCCTCATCTCAACAACTTCCTTTCACTTTTCCTCAGCACCAGAGGTTTCACATCACTAAGTAGTTTTTTGTTTGTTTTTTTGTTTTGTTTTTATTTTAATGTTTTCTGAGTTCTGCTATTATGATGCCATTCTTCACAATTCTTGTTCTGGAGTAGGACTGTCTAATAGAATGTTCTGCAGTGATGAAACTATGGCATCCAATATGGCAGCTGCTAGCCCCATGTTACTGAATTAGGCAAAGAATTGAATGGTACCAAGTACTTTATTTTTAGACCAGGCTGAGTTCAAACTCACAGAGATCCACCTGCCTCTTCCTCCTAACGGCTAGAACTAAAGGGATGCACCACCATACCCGGCCCAAAGTCCTTTGTTAATTGTCAACTAAGACCTCGATGATGCACAGCCTGGCATGTATTGGGCACTCTGCCCAAGTGGTCAGGAAGGAGAGGCAGCTACCTCTACTCAAGAAACTCAAGTTACTGAGTACTTGAGTTCTGGCTTAGTTGATTTAAGTTTAATCTTAAATGACCACATGTGTCCAGAAACTACTGTAGTATATAACACAGGCCTAGAATAGTTACTGCCTTTATCATTTTAGGTCTAAAACCACCAACTTGTTCTTATCTTATACACAGTTCCCTTCATCTTGAAGCCAAACTTTGGGCCCTTATTTAGACATCCTCCTATTTAACTTCTAACTCTATCAAGTTGCATTTTTTGCTTCCTCATATCTTCTCTAACTAAGGGACAGGTTCCAAAGTTGTACCTTAGACCATTTGTCTCACTGTAACAGAATACCATACACTGAGAAATTATAAGCAACTAGAGTTTATTTTTCACTGTACTAGGGGCTGGAAGTCCAAGGTTCAGGCAATGGGCAGGTTTGGTGTCTGGTGTCAAGGCAACAGGCAGGTTCTACATCCAGTAAGGCTACTTTCTGCTTCTAAGGTGGTACCTTGTTGCTGCATCCTTCAGAGGGCACAAATGTGGAGTCTTCACTTGGCAGAAGGGACAAGAAATGATGACCTCATTCCTTCCTGATAGTCCCATTCATGAAGGCTTTGCTGTCATGACTTAATCACTTGCTAAGGCCTCATCTCTAAATTGATCACACTGATGATTACATTTCAAGAAGTGAATCTTGGAGAAAGAGAACCTTCTAGTGAGGGTCCTATCTGGATCAGCACCCCTAGAACACCACTTACTTTACCCAAACGTCTTTACTGAGAGATTATCGTTACATTTATGGGGAGGCATTTAGATACTCTAAGGAGAGGAAGTGTGTCCCCCCTCTTTTGTTATCAGCGTTGAAATGATGGCCCCTGGGGTTTCTTCCCTGAGAGGAAGAACTTGTCTTCCAAGAAGAGATGTCAGACGGTTATGACGATTGTAGTGCAGATGGGTCAATAGTGGCATGCTCACACTTCGACCTGGACTGCTGAATCATGCATACCTCTTACCATCTATTTAAACCTAAAACCTACATCATGACCTAGAAGATGAACTTTGTTCCTCTTCCCAATGTGGCACACCAAATACATTTCCTTTCTCTGTTTTCACTATTACTTTACGTTTAATTGGCCTCCTGAGGACTGGTGGCTGAGCTATTCATTAGTGCTGCCAGAGCCCAGGCTCTGATTCTAACACCTTTCTTGAGTGGAGGGGACTGCCTCTCCTTCCTGACCACTTGGGCAGGGTGACCAATGCATTCCAGTCTGTGCATCATCGAGGTCTTAGTTGGCAATTAACAAAGGACTTTGGACCAGGTGTGGTGGTGCATCCTTTTAGTCCCAGCCCTCAGGAGGCAGAGGCAGGTGGATCTCATGAGTTTGAGCTCAACCTGGTCTAAAAACAAAGGACTTGGCACCATTCAATTCTTTGCCTAAAAGCACTCTTATGCTTTTCTTTTCTTGGCACCTAAACTCCTCCTCAGCAATGAATGTCAATACAACAAGGGGTTCTGAAGGCTATTGATTGACTTAATAGGCTTAGAAAGTGGAGCCATAACTAGAAAATGGATAGGCCCCTACTTGGCTTGGGAATCACTCCCAGCCTTCAGGGCCAGATGAAAGCTACCACTACTAACCCCACATGCAAACAAAGGCAGGTAGGTGGCCTTTCCACTGCTTGTTCCACACCCCTCCTCTGAGCAAGCCACCTGTCTCCTGGCTCATCTGTGCAGAGTCATCCCGAGGAGTAAGGTGAAAAGCCATCCTGTGTGTGTCCTTTCTTCCTAGCAATAATAATTGAAAGCATGGACCTCGGTAGAACATGACACGTTTAGCAGATGTTCAGAAATGCAGCATTGCAACTGAAGAACTTTCTTCTTGGAACTAGGTCCCCAAGGGCAGGGACAATTGAAGGGTGAACAATCAGATGCTAGCTGGGCCCAGAAAGGCTCTGCTGCTGGCTGGCTGCAACCTCTGTGGGATGTCACAGCCTGAGGCACTATTAGCCCCAGTCTCTTTCTGGGATTCACTATCAGGCAGCAGTCGCCCAGCCCTGCCCAGGACTGGAGGGAGAGGCTCTTAGCAGCGGGAAAGGGGGCGGGGCAGGAAGCTGAGCTGAGGCTGGGAGTAAGGACAGCTAGGCGGAGGGCCGGGAAGCAATGAAGTCACAGGCAGCAGGGACTGCAGCTGAATCAATTTGGAGCTAAAAATAGCTCCCTGCCGCTTCTGCCTCCGCAGTGATTTCCTAAAGGTCTCAGCTGCGCCTTGGAGAAAGCCAGCGTGTGTGTCCCCACCTCTCCTCCCAACTGGCAAGCTGAGCAAAATAGTAAAAACCAGGGGGAGCAAAAGCGGCTTCCTCATCTTCAGGGTCTCTCTGGACTGCAGCCTCCTGGTCTCTAGAGCCCCCAGAAGGGCCTCGTATTTCTCACCTGTTTTCCTCTTGGCTTGGATAATTAGAGAAAAGGTCTTTGGAGTCTGGAAAGATGTAAAATTCCAGACATTCAAGAAGAATCTAGATAGCACGGTCCCCTGACTTTCAACCTGAGGACATTAACTAAAAGACTGTCCACTCTAAATAAGACTGAAGCTCTTTATCAGAGAGGAAGTAAAAGTCGGGCTCTTCAAAGATGGATCACTGCAATCAACTCCGCCCATGCTGTCCATAGGAGAACATTTGAACCTTCTGGAGAAAACAAAACCCGGACTTTCCAATGAGTTTGGCTGTCCCAGGGGACTCCGATTTAGGGATCAGTTTCTGTGACTGATGCGAGGACCCTCCCTCCTACCCTTCCACCCCACCTTACACACTGGTTTGGCACTTGGCAGAGTGATTATCCCTGCAGTGTGGGGAGGTAACCTTTCTGCTGCTACATCTTGACATTTGCATGGAGGCAAATGCATCATAGGTAATTGCACCTGCGTGTCAAAGCCTCTTGATTTGTCTGTTCCAACCGAGGTATGAATGAGGACTTTAGAGCTGAGGGATCGAAGGCACAAAAAGTGCACACAAATTATGGGAGAACAGATAATGGGATCGGCCATAAAAGGAACGGGTTGGACTGATGTTTCCTTCTCATTTCTGCGGAAAAGATCTGTTCCTATTAAAGAGCCCAGCTTGGGAAAGTGTGTAAATTAGAGTCCTGGTTTTAAAATCACTGTTAATAATCTCCTTCCTGCGCTTTTGAGTTGTGTGAATTGCACATCTTGCAGAAGGAAATGAGAAACTAATAATACCATATCGAACCCCCAAATCTCCAAAGTGTTAAGTATAGGCCAAGTGTTCAAAGGGGAAACCCAATCTCCTCCCATTTTAATCCTCAATTGTTATTTTTAATCAGGCAAACTTCAACTATAGACACTCGTGAGTACAGTATCTGGAGGTACATTAAAGGGTCCAGAATCTCAGAAACTATGAGCTCCTGTAGGTGAATCCCAGTGTTCATTGTACATATAGCTTTGAAAGAATTTTGTTTTCTTGGAAGGAAGAAATAATTCCTGTCAGAGAGAAAAGTAGAACATTGCCAAACTTGCCAAATTGACAAACACTGCAAACTGTTATCAACCACATTGGGAATCTGGCTTTCTCAGGAGGACCTATTGTTTACAGAAATATCTCAGCTGAGAGAGAAGCAAACATTGCCCCTGAGCTACTGTGATAAAATTCATGTGGCTTTCCAAGGATATTTATAACCTTCCAGGGAGATCTGCAGAAAATTTAGAATTGCTACAATGGTCCCCTTTGGTGCGTCTGAGATTTGGGGGTGCTATTTCAATATTCCAATTACTGTTTTTCCACCATCAAACATTGACTTCTGAAGTGGAGCCTGTTTCTGTCCTATTGGGTTCCTAATACAAATCAGTGGAAACAGAAATACTTGGGATGAATGAAAAACAATAAATCAATAATTGAGATGTAATAGAACTATCTTTGTTTTCTTATAAAGACATATTTGATAATATGAGATCATTTTTTAAAATTTAGTCAAAGAATCTTAATCCTAGGAGCATTTAAGGCACACATGGCAACTTTGCAGATCATCTTGGAACACACTGGTGTTTCAGGCTTCTAGGTGACATTAGAACAGAAAAAAAAAAGCTATTTCATTTGTAAAGTACAGGACTGTCAGTAACTACTGTAGAATATTATCTTAACTTGTGTTACTTTTGTTTATGTTGCATTTGCTTAACTCTGTGAGGCTGTGTTACTGTCTAAGACACCTGATGGTCTAATAAAGAAGTGAACAGCCAATAGCAAGGCAGGAGAAGGATAGGTGGGGTTGGCAGGCATTGAGAATACATAGAAGAAGTAGCCAGAGAAGGAGGAAGACTCCAGGGGCCAGCCACCAAGCTACACAGCAAGCCATGGAGGAAGAAATAATGAAACGTATATAGAAATAGAGAAAGGTAAAAGCCCAAAGGCAAAAGGTAGAAGGGATAATTTAAAGTTAAGTAAAGCTGGCTAGCAAAAAGCCAAGCTCAGGCCAGACATTTATAATAAAGAATAAGCCTCCATGTGTGATTTATTTGGTAGCTGGGTGGTGCCCCCCCCACGTAAAAACAACTAACAATAACTAACTGCAATAGAAAAAGCTGCCTCCCCAAAAGATAGACACAATAGGAGTCTTTGAAGTTGTATTAGCTGCTGCTGAGTTTAGTCCCATCTAAGTCATAGTTCCATTTATAACAAGGAATTATAGTGGCTATGAGGCAGTGAAAACATCTAGATTCACTTTACAGATATCAGGAATGAAGGGAGCCAGGGAAGCCACTAGTAAATTGTGGTGATATTGTGTTCCCCAAAATATTGTGCACCCTAATAAACTTATCTGGGGTCAGAGAACAGAACAGCCACTAGATATAGAGGCCAGAAAATGGTGGCACACACGCCTTTAATCCTATCACTTGGGAGGCAGAGATCCATCCAGATCTCTGTGAGTTTAAAGCCACACTGGAAACAGCCAGGCATGGTGACTCATGCCTTTAATCACAGGAAGCGAGCCTTTAATCCCAGGAAGTGATGACAGAAAGCAGAAAGGTATAAAAGACGTGAAGACCAGAAACTAGAAGCTTTTGGCTGGTTAAGCTTTTAGGCTTTTGAGCAGCAGTTCAGCTGAGAGGCACCCAGTCTGAGGATACAAGATCAGCTGAGGAACTGGCCAGGTGAGGTTAGCTGTGGCTTGTTCTGCTTCTCTGATCTTCCAGCGTTGACCCCTGAACCTGGCTCCAGGTTTGTTTTTATTAATAAGGCCTTCAAGATTCATGCTACCGTAAATAGAAGTCCTCCAGGTATCTGGTTAAAATGGAAATGGGATAGGGCAGTGTGAACTGCCCCATCTCAGACACATACATAGATCATTGTTCATTCTGTCTACGTAGGCTTACAAGGAATAATGATGAAGTTCATATGTCTGAGCAAACAGGTAACTCAAAGCCTGTGAGCCTGTGAACTGGCACTGGGTAACTTAGGGGAATATCAGTTTCTGTCCGAGGCCTAGGTACTAAGGTCTGAGATTTAAAGTCCAAGACATGGCAATGGACCTGCAGAAATAAGTGATGAGAACAGTGTGCTTGTCCAAAGTCCAGGACCTTGAACGAGCTGCCTTCTCAGGAAAGAGCTTCAGGAAACTCCTCCCTGGTTCACAGAACATACATCAAGTTAGAAGATGGTGAAACAATGGGAAGCTGACTGAAAGTAGGACCAATACACGGTAAAGTGCACCTAATCAGTCATCTGTGGATTACTCTGTAAGGGTCATAGTCTCAGCTGAGTAGCCAGAGAGAGCTCTTTCTATTTGATCCTGTAGAGCTAAGTGTAGGCACAGCTTTCTGCTCTTACTAGTCCTATGGCGTTTCAAAGCTTCTTTCCATTTCCGTTAACTTTTTGCCCTGATTTGTGAATAATCATTAAAGAATCTATTAAACTCGCTGCAGTTCCTACTTTTGGGAATTTCATCTATTTTTTGTTTGTCTTTTTGTTTTGGTTTGGTTTTTGGCCTAGCCTCTGACCCATCCAGTGGTTTGCCATTGTATGTATCTACTCATGAGAATTCCTGTTTCATCCTTGCCGGTGGTTTACCCTAAGAGATTTGTTCATTTTTTGACATTTGGATGAGTATGAAATGAAAATTCATGATCATCCTCATTTGGATCCCCTGTTGGTGGGCATCTTTCCACATTGACATTGGCCACTTTAATTCTTGCCCAAAGAATCTTCATTCCGTCTCTATTTGTCACAGTATCAGACAGTTTAACTTTTATAGTTGATGTTAAGAATTTTATAAAAATCAATATTGAAAATCAATATTGTATCAATTTACAGCAGGTGCTAATATCTTTCCATAGTTAGTAGTTTTAAAAAAATCATCATGACACCTTTTGAAATACAGTATCCTTAATGATGTCTATCAAAATCTATATTTTTGAGGTTTGGCCAGTTGAAGAAATATTTCCATGCTCCGTATCATTTTCCACATTAAAACTATTTCTTCTGCATATTTTGTGTACCTGGAATTAAATTTGTTTGCAATATATTTATATAAAATTATCTTCCATGTGAATAGGCAGTTATCTAGAAATCTCTTAGTAAACAGCATTGTATTAGTTACTTCTTGTTGTTGTGATAAAACACCAAGGCAACTGAGGAAGTTTATTTTTGCTTATGATTCCACAGATCTTGTCCATGATGGTAGATCAGAGGCATGGCAGCTGGAGCAGGAAGATGGAGCTCACATCTTCAAACTCCAAGTACAAAACAGAAAGGGAAAACTGAAATTAGCTTGAATCCTCAAACTTGAATCCTCTCAAAGCCCACCCCTAGTGACACACTTCCTCCAACAAGGCCACATCTCCTAAACCCTCCACCAAACAGTGCCAACAACCGGTGGCTCAAATGCTGGAGATTATGAAGAATATTTCTCATTGAAACCTCAACAAGGAAGCTATCCAGCTGAATTATAAGGGCACAGTCTTCACTTAACGTTTCCTTTGTGCACGTGTCTCTCTCCACGTTCTAAAATATTTCACTCTATCTTTATATTTGATTGTGCCTCTGTCAGAGTATGAACCACTCCAGCCATGTTACTTTTTCTAGAACGAGATCTTCTACTTTGTTCTTGTCATTGTTTTTAGACACTTATCTTTTTTCTATGTGGATTTTGAAATAAGTGGGTTAAATTTTGTAAAACTAAAAATCATGTTGGGATAAACTGCACTTATTGGAAATACACTACGCTTTTAGTTTAAATCAAAGACAACTGGTTTCTTTTTAATAGTGAGTTTTCCTATTCTCACATGACTATTCCGTGTGTGTGTGTGTGTGTGTGTGTTTGTGTTTGTGTGTGTGTGTGTGTGTGTGTGTGTGTGTATACTTCTGTTGGTGATTAAATGTATATATGTTCCTTATTTGTTTCATGAGTATGAGCACTTTTTCTATATAAGTTTGCATGTGAATTTTAGATTAGTTTCTGAGTACTTTGAATTTCTTATTAGCTTCTATAGAAAATGAAGTTGTTATCATCTCTAATTGGTTCTTTTCAATATAAGAGCACGCTGGGTGTAAAATTTCTATTTGGAGATGCTATCCAGCAAACTGTAGCAACACTGTTATTATTGATTCAAATATTTCCTTTCATTAATTTTATTTAGAGGGATAATGTTATCTGAAACAAACATAAATTTTATCTTATCCTTTGCCCTCTTCAACCCGATGTTAGTTAAATGCTCTACCACTGAGCTCCAATCCAGCTCTTTGAAGTTCTCATCTCTGCATTATTTTCTCCCACCCCCTATTTTTTCCTCTGTCTTGTCATACTGTGTTGTCCATATTCTCCACTAAAATGTTGGAAAACAGATTGAAAGTAAGCCTGCTCATCTTAGCTCACTTTATAGAGTGATTCTCTAATCTCTAACCATTGCACATGCCTTAGAAGATACTCCTCTGTGAGACTTGGGATTTTTTTAAAATACAGATCGACAGCAATTTGCGTCCTGACTCTGAACTGCATGTTCATGTTTATTTATCATTTTTATCCACTTAATATCTCTAATATGAATCACTTTAGTAGATTACAATTAAGCTATTTATTTCATGTATTCATGGGGTAAATGGCTTAATGTATTTTTTGCTGATGTTACTATTTTTGTACATATAGTCATAAATGAGATTAAGTCATCATTTTTTTTCTAATTTTTTCCTTCTTATGTTTGATAATGTCTACTTTTAGATAAGGATTAGGGAGTTATACATGTATTTTTTTTTCATTTTTGAATCACCTTAAGAAAGCTAACACTGTAAATCTGTCTTAAATGAACCACTGATTTCATGGGGGAAACCACTCTGGAGTTTTAGGAGTAAAACTCATTAAAATGCAAGTCAGATTCCTCCCTTCACCATTGGACTCCTTAACTATTCTATTCTCTCTGAAACCTACAAAGTCCTGAACTTGAGTCCATCAATAAATTACACACAGGCTAAGTAAAGTTCTGATCCACTAAGAGTTTGACAGCCATGAGGCATCATGTGTAAAGTGCCACACAGGCCTTCTGAGATAAATTGGAACCAGAAGTGTGATCAGGTTATTTACTTAGACCAACTCCATAACAACTGACTTCCTCCCCCAAGGCCCCACCTCCTAAAGCTCCCGCAGGCTCCCTCCCAAAAGAGTGCTGCCAACTGGGACCAAGTGTTCAAACACATGATCTAGGAACTGCTGAAGGCATGTCACATGTAATATTCCATCCTTGGTCCCCCCAGATTCATGGCCATTGCATAATACAAAATACATACTGTCCAACCTCACAAGTCCCTGTTGTGTTTACTGGTCCCAAGCACCTGTTCAAAGGTGCCGCCCACATTGAAGGTGAGTCTCTTCCAGTCATGCCACATGTCAATTCTTTCTGGAATGCTCCCACAGATATGCAAGTGTGTCTTACCAGTCTTAAAAGTCTCTCAATCCAGTCAAATATGTTGGAAAGATCAGCTATCACAACAGACATTTCTATGTGGTAAAAATAATAATGGAGGGGCTCTCTAGGTGTTTTGATTAAGAAAGTCGTTTGAGTGTTATTCAATTTATCATTTATCATTGTATTTGAGAAGTGGAAAGCATGCTGAGCCAGCTGTCTTTCTGGGGATAATAGTGTCAACCGCATATATACCAAGTCTTTTGCCTGTGCTATAAAAGATCTATCATGAGTGCCATAGAGGGGAATATGATTGCCAGGAAGAACTGACACTTGTGAGCTTCTTACACTTCCAGTCCCTTGGGTGGGACCCAAAATGAGCCCAAGCATCCAAACGTACCCTGATAAACATTTCTTTTCATCTTTGTACTTCTTGGGTACAGTGAGTGTCATCACGGTCAGCTGCTGCTGCTTCCCAAGTGTCAAAGACTGGGGAAGTAGGTGGCCAGTTCGGGCTGCTGTAACAATATGAGAGAGTGAATTCCTGAAGTGGAAGGAAGGCATTTCTTATACTTTCTAGAGGTATGAAAGTCCAAGCAGAGGGGCCAACAATCTAGTGCCTTTATGAGGACATTTTCATCTTGTTCGTCTTGTTCTCCCTCTGTCCTTATGACAGGGAGACAGCTAAGGAACCATCTCATTTCTCATTATAAGGATACAAACCTAATCAGGGCTCCACCCTTCTGACTGATTTATTCTTATCTCATTATACACCTTATTATGCATCTTATTATTCAGCTTGTTACAAAGCTGTATAATATTATACACTCTAATAACAGTGATATTGAAGGTTAACTCAATATATGAATTTGGGGAGAACTCAAGTCCATAGTGAAAATTCTGCTCCCTTTTAGAAATACTCAGTTCTTCTAAGAATGTGCATTTCAAAGTTCCCTGGCTCTACCCAGCAAACAAACTGTAAGGATATCTTTTTGCTTTTAAATCAAATGGCTAGGTAATCTTCTCCTGTTCACTTAAAGGGAAAAAGAAAAGAGAAATCTCAATGTCTGTTTCCAAGGTATAAATGAGAGTCTGTGGAGCACAATGGAACATCCACAAACTTCATAATCAGAGAAGAGAGTTCAAATCCTCTGTCAACTATGGGCTGGCTTACCATAGAAAGAACACTTTCCCTCTTTATGCCTTCGTCTCCCGTCCTATAAAAGTGACATCATAACACTCATTTTATAAGTCCCCTTTAATGTTTAAGTCTTTGGATATTTTCTTCTGAGCCATTAGCTGGAAGGAGCTGGCTGCACTGAGGGTGGGTCTGTCTTTCCCAGTCACTGTGTTACATATAAATCTTCTTGGGAAATATCCCTACAGTTATACTGGTGTGTTTCATCAATATCTGACACCCATTACTCCAGTAAAATTGACAAAAGACCACCCATTGTAACAAGAAATGCTACACAGTTGAAAGCATTTTGAGACCTTAGATTCTGTCTATTTTAGAGATGTAAGATAGACCAATGGAAGTATTATAGCTGCTTGTATTATTTATTAAATGAATACTTTGATTTATCTGATTAAGTCTCTAGTCACTATTATTTTATAGAATTATTAGCTAATAATTAAAATTAACAGAATATCAAACATGCAAAGGACTTGAAGTTATAGTAAATGAGATCACTCAAATTACTTAGATCATAATGAGTAAGAGAGTCAAAGTTAGGAATACTGAAGTATTTCTATTTTATTCATGTACTTTTAAAAGTGCATCCTAGACAAATGATTTATGATAACACTTTGTAGTATATAAGTAAGTGCCCTGCAGTATATTTTGTAAATACAGTGACATTTTAGTGATAAGAGCTCTCATTACAAGTCTCTGTTATTAAATCATTCCTCCAAGACAGGTTAAACTGCCAGGTTTGGGGTAAGAATTATAGGGTTTATAGATTCATGAAGTGAAAATCAGTATGCTTGAGCTGTATAATGTATATTCACTGTAAGGTGGGACACAGATCAAGAAATGATTAAAACACTAAGGAACCAAAGAATGGAGCGAAAGAATTTTGATATGTGTGTGTTTAAAATTTCCTAGAGTGACTTCTAAAAACCATCATTTTTTACTTTGATGAGAATAACATGTTTCTAGCATTATCATTTTTACTTGACTTAATAAAAAATTATAACCATCATGGAAATATTTTCATTAAAGACTATAACTCAGATCCAGAGTGAAACACCCTGCTGGCTTAGCTCACAGAGAGAGGCCAAATGCTGGATTTGAGCAAGAATTTTGGCAGTTATCAGAAGAAATGGAAATCAAATCAATCAAAGATACATTTTGATGAAACAGTGCTGATTCTAACACAGCAGTGGCCACATCTCTATTTATTAGAGAATTGAACTAGAATAAACCCACAGAATGATAATGGAGTGATCTGGGCTGATTTTCTACATCTGCTACTCAATGAAAATCAGACTGGCATGCCCCTCAAGGAGTATTGTGGGTCAATTGCACTTCTCAGAAGAGTCATTGAATTGGTTCCATTAAATATGTCCCTATTCATAAAATAAAGTTAATCAACATGTAGATCTTTCATAACTAGATAAATATTGATTATTAAAATGGCTACCCAGAACAACAATAACAGAAGACCTCATTTCCTATTATTCTCACACTGTGTAACCTGATGCTGCAGACTGAGTACTTGTGTTCCATTAAAACTCACATTTCAGAATTTTAATCCCCAATGTGAAATTACTATCAAGTAGAAGCTTTGAAAGACCATTAAATCCTCATGTAAGGGCTCTAGAAAGCTTTTACAATCCTTTTTAAAGTGTAAAGGTGACACAAGAATTTGTCACTCTGTAACTCAGAGAAAGAGCTCTGATCAAGACCCAGGCATGCTGTCATCCTGTTTCCTGATTTTGGATACTCAGCTCTAGGAACTGTAAAAAGTAAATTTCTTTTGATTATTGACTATCCAGTCTATAGTACTTTGTTGTACAGCTGTTCCACTTACAACACTTGCTTATAGATTTGGGCTATAGAACCCCAAGACAAGAAGGATTAAAGGTTGTATACAAGAACCTAAAGCACTCGGGCTCTTAGACAAAGTGTAAATTATCTTGAAAGACAGTGTCAGCTTTTACTTAGATCAGGATGACTTGAGAAGCTTGTTAAAACACCAATTGCTTCATCTAAAATTGATGTTTCTGACTCAGGAAGTTTGTAATAAATCTCATTAATTTGCATTTCTTACCAGTTCAATATTGATACTGGTGGTCTAGTGATCACTCCTAAGGGCCCCTGGTATATGCTAAGAAGTCAACAAGTCAATTTCCTATTTCTGGAAGTATATATTCAGCTACAATTGTATATCTATCTGCTTGACAAATCTAATACAGTAGCTTTTATTTATTTGTGTGTTCAACATATCCTTATGGGATGCTTATATGGACCTGCTAGGTCTTAAACCTGTGATTCAATCAACACTGATTCAAGGTACCTAAAAGCTGAATCTGGAATTCTGACCAATCATGCAGTGATTGCAAGCATACTGTGACACAAAATAGAGAACTACTCCCCAAAGTTATGGGTAATCAGGAAAATCTTCTGAGGAGACATGATATCACACTCCTTTTCTGACTTCCTGCAAATAATAGCCAAGGGTGTGCAACTTTTGAAGCTGGAGTCCACACTCCTGAAATAACATGAGGACATTCTTAGAATGCTCTACCCTCTACCCATTTCAGCTCTCTACAGAAATCTTCACTGTATTTTGCTCTTCTTACAGAGATTAAAAATATGATTATATTATTCTCATATGACAACAAATTGCATCTGCTTCAAGGTAAATGCCAAACTTCTTAGTTGCCCAGTCTTTTAACCTCTCCATATGCTCTTCTCCGCCACAGCACCTACTCTCCAGTTCTGTGTTCCTGTGCTCCCCTTGAGCAATATTTTTCTCATTTGCCTCTGGCATATAGCATGCTCCCCTTTTTGTAATTGGATATCCTTGTTCTGAAGTTTTGGTCCTTTGTGGATCTTCCTGGGCCTGCGTACTTATTTAACAGCACTGTAAACAGTTGGACACAGATCTGCTGTGGAATCTTGTACACTCTTGTACACCGTAAAAATTTGTCACTCAAATTGGTTTAATAAATTGCTGATTGGCCAGTAGCCAGGCAGGAAGGATAGGTGGGGTGACCAAACTAAGGATGATGGGAAGGAGAAGGGTGGAGTCAGGAGTCACCAGCCAGACACAGAGGGGATAATAGATGAACCTGCTATGCTAATAAGGTACCTCCATGTGGCAGAGTGTAAATAAGGAATATGGGTTAACTTAAAAGAGCTAATACATAATAAGCCTGAGCTATTGGCAGAGCACTTACAATTAATATATACCTCAGAATGATTATGTGGGACCAGGCGGTTGGGTCAAAACATGTCCATTTACATATGGCATTCCAATGTGGGGCCAGAATTTCTGCATAAAATCTGACGAAAGCTTAAAAAAGGATTCTAGACATACAAGAACAGAGTCAAGCAAGGCTTCCTGGTAGCTGCATTTTCTTGGGTGGGCTCTGTTTGCCAGCAGCAAGCAAAGGTGAGACTCCTTTAATAGACTGCTTCCTGGCTCAGTGTCAGTGGCAAAAACAGCTGGCTCTTGTAAGAGTCCTTGCTACCAAACACTTAAATGGAGTTCATAAGCAGCAGGTGGCACACTACTCAGTGGTGACATGGACTCAGAAACATCCCAGAGTTGGAGTGGTAAACATGGCTCCCAGAGCTATTGGTAAATGTGCCTCCACCATAAGGTAAATTAGATATAAAACTTTGGACTCACTAAGATAGGATGGATAATTAAATATTTTCTCTGATTTTGTTAAATACGAATAGGCTGAATATTGTAACTGTAATTCTTAATTGATAACTGTTCTTTGTTGTATATAATCTTACTATGTTAAAATTAAAACCTTCCTTTTTAGTCAGACCAAAAGGAGGAAATGCTGTGGAAAAAATCCTCTTGTACACTGTAAAGATTTGTCACTTGAATTGTTTTAATAAAATGGTGATTGGCCAGTATCCAGTCAGGAAGTATAGGCAGGGTGACCAAACTAAGAATGATGGGAAGGGGAAGGGGAGAGTTGGGAGTTGCCAGCCAGATGCAGAGGGAGCAGGAGATAAACCTGCCATGCTAATAAAGGTACAGCCATGTGGCATAGCATATACAAGGAATATGGGTTAATTTAAAAGGTAAGAGCTAGTTAGTAACAAGCCTGAGCTATTGGCCGAGCATTTACAATTAATATAAGCCTCAGAGTGGTTATTTGGGACTAGGTGGTTGGAACAAAAAAATCATCCATTTACACAGATCTTCATCAAGTCTGATGTGCTATTTATCAACTTCTCCATGTCCTCAAGATTACAATTAGACATTTAGATGATGAAAAACTGAGTTATTATTTATTGCGTGAATCCTAAATGATCTTACAATAAAAGCCCAGAGCCATCAGAGAAACAGAGCAAGCCACAGCTACCACCTTTTAACTCACCAACTCCTCAGCCTGACAGAGCCTCTGCAAGAGAGCAAATTCCTGTCTCCTCCTGCCTTATATTCCCTTCTCTGCCCAGCCATATCACTTTCTATCTCAACCTTCCTAGTGATGGGATTAAAGGTATGTGATCCTAGGTGCTGGATTAATCTCACGTAGCCCAGTGTGGCCTTGAATTCACAGAAATCCAGACAGATCTCTACCTCTGCCTCCCAAGTGCTAGGATTAAAGGTATATGCCACCAATGCCTGGCTTTTGTGGCTAACTGTGGCTGGCTGTGTCTTCTGATTCTCAGACAAGCTTTATTTCTTAGATTACCAATATATCATCACATTATTTTTACAATCATGTTCTTAGCAAGAAATGACCTTATATAATAGAACCAAATGGCTTTACATAGTAGAAAAAACGTCTCCAAAAACAGACAAAAATGAATGACAACTAACAATACATTTAAGAACTGAAAGAGGTCTGTTGATTATTTAGAAAAAAAAGTAGTAAAAGTTTATAGTTGATAAAAGAGGAAGAACAGAAAAGTTGATTTCCACAGTATATTGCTTACTCTATTTTATAAAGTGCCTTTATTCCTAATTATGTAAACAGCTGGCTACCCACAATGTGTGATGAATTACTACTGGAGAAGCTCACACAACAGAAAAACAAACAAACAAACAAACAAACAACAACAACGAAAAACTGGAAAGCCTGCTGTCTGTACCACAAATAAATTCTGAAGTGGATCTCCCCCACATTGCCTGTGAAATGACTACAGCCCTGATCCATGCTTTGAATGAAACCTTAAGAAACAAGTAACCTTGAAATGTCCAATGCAGAAAATTCTGGATTCCTTACTCATAGTCACTGGGAAATAATTATTTGCTGTTTCAAGCTGTTGCTTTGTAGTAATTTGTTAGGTGGCAATAGACAAGTAGCATCCTTATTAATATGTCACTTCTTTTATTCAGATAGCCTTAACACAACAAGCAAGGAAGGTGACCTTCAATTGCACTAAATACTTGACTTGGACTATGATTTTTTTTTTTTAATTTTCAAATTTGTTAGGGGCCAGAGAAGATACTTTGGTTCATTGACTTTGTGGCTCAGGAAATAGTTAAGAATTCAGATTCAATCTATGGAAGAGATGTTTCTAATGATGTGTTTCTATAAACATATTAGGTGAATGCTTTCACAGCAGTATCCCATAGTAATTCTCATGCTACGTGTATCCAGCAGCACTCTAGCCAATGATACTCATGTGAACAGAATCCCAAGTCTGAAGATGTCATTGCATGCCTCACAAAAACTCACCATAAGCTCATAAAAGAGTAATTGTATAGAATAGCTGACTCCAGTTGAGCCAATAAGATCCTTTATCTCATATATTTAGAATCATCACACCTTGATAGGAGTGTTTTAACTGTGGGGACCCAGAATGAGTGTCTTGTAGAAATAGACTCTAGCATGAAAGCAACATGGTAAAGGGATGTCTGACATGTAGAAAGATTAGAGAGTTTAAAAAGTGATAAACCTAAAGCAAATATATAAAATGAATCAAATTAAATTCAGAACATGTGAATTCACATGCATACACATATACACATGTATGTACCCACACATGCATATACATGCAATGTGTACATAAATACATGGACACACATTCATATATGCATAGCTGCACACATGTGCTCATGTGCACACACACACACACACACAAACACACAAACACACAGATCTCAATTTACTTTAGTTAAATTTCAGTTTTTTATTGTTTTGAAATTTCATACATGTATACGATATATCTAGTTCCTCTCTACCAACTTTGTGTCTTCTTGAAAAAGTTGTTACAACCACTGAGTCCAATTAGTGATGACTGCATATACACAGGCTTAGGGCATTCCCTTAGAGCAAAGGGCTCACACCCATGAGGTAAATGAAATCCAGCCTCCTTAGCAGACATAAACTGCCAATCACTCCTCCTCTAGGGTGGGAGCTGTTGTTGTTTTGCTCCTTTAGGGGGCCTGCCACCCAACTCCCAAATAAATCACATGCAGAGGCTTATTCTTAATTATATATGTCCAGCCTTATCTTGGCTTGTTTCTTGCCAGATTTTCTTAACTTTAAATCATCCCATCTACCTTTTGCCCCTTTTTACCTTTCTCTTACTTCTGTAATCTTACTTTCACTCTCATTCCATGGCTGGCTGTGTAGCTGGGTGGCTGGCACCTAGTGTCCTCCTCCTTCTTCCTTCTTCTCCCATATTTCTCTTTGTGTATATTCTCTCTGCCTGCCAGCCCTGCCTATCCTTTCTCCTGCCTCACTATTAGTCATTCAGCTCTTTATTAGAACATCAGGTGTTTTACACAGGCACTGTAACACAGCTTTACAGAGTTAAACAAATGCAACATAAACAAAAGTAACAGAGATGAACAAAATATTCTACAACAGGGAGCTTATGAATCACTCTCATCCCCACCCTAGAATATTGACTAGGTCTGTCTTTTGCAGGTTTTTATGGAGGCAACCACAGATGCTGGGAGTTCCTGATGCAACGACCGTGTCACTTACATAAGACACTCTATAGAAAGTCTTCCCTCACCTCCGACCTTTATAATGTTTCTGTTCCTGTTTCAGTGATGCTTCCTGAGCTGTGTAGGTAGGTGTGAGACAGCAATGTCCCACGTAGGGCCAAGCACTCCTCATTCATTTAGTCTTTACCTTTTGATCAGGGTGAGTCTCTGTGTTAACCGTTAACTGTTGCATAAAGAAGCTTTTTTGATGAGGGATGAAGACTGTATTGATCTGTGGGTGTGATGATAAATATTTAGAAGGCATCTTGACACTGTGTATCCTTTTAGCAAAATAGTTATAGTGGGCTCTTCTGTGGGTCCTGTGACCTCACTAGCTAGGGATTCTTGTCAGGTCTACAGTACTACATATGTGTTCCCGCTTCTGTGAAGTGGCCTTAAGTCCAATTCGAAAGCTGTTGGTTGCCCCCTTAACATTATGCAAATTTTGTATCAATGCTCATATCCTGCCAGGCCAGTCACTATTATAGCTCCTAGGGTTCACAGCTGGGTAAGCATATTAAATACTTTCTCCCCCTCAAAACCTTTCTTAACATCTCCCAGTGCTTGAAAGCTGACCAGTACAGAAGAAGCTTCCAGATAATTACCAGATTCATGTCTTCATGTCCTTTGGCCAAAGCGTGTGGTGTCTTCAGCAGAAGGGTCTTGCCATCAACATCTGGTCAGCGTACAAGAACTATGACAATAGGCTGCATTATTTTATTCCTGCTCTGAGACTGGGGTTCTTGTTTCCTTTGCAAGGCTTTGAGCCAGGCAGTGGTGGTGCACGCCTTTAATCCCAGCACTCAGGAGGCAGAGCCAGGCAGATCTCTGTGAGTTTGAGGCCAGCCTGGGCTACAGAGGGAGATCCAGGACAGGCACCAAAACTACACATAGAAACCCTGTCTCAAAAAACCAAAAAAAAAAGGTTTTGAAATGGGGTGAAAGTCAGAGAAAAACATTCACTGGCTGCACCTGGAACATGTTGTGTTGGATGTTTTACCCACTGCCTCTTGACAAGACAAGAGAGTGTGCCAGTGAGTTTTTCATGGAGCCCCTAATTCACAGACAAGCAAAGGACGTGTGGACTTTTTTCTTCTTGAAATATTTTGATATAAATTAAGCCTTGTAAATATCAGAATCTTAATGGGAAACATACCATCTCATCTCTTTCAGCAGTTTGTAGTATCAGAAATCTGACATTTCTGACTTAATAGGTGATGTTGTTATAAAAACTGCCTATGATAGCAGACTATTTATTTGTTATATTCACAAGAATTTTAGGTGTATATCTTAGATTATCTCATTTTCTTACTATTATGTGATGTAATAGATTATTCTGAGACACTGAATTAGAATCCCCTTTAAAATTTTAATATTTATTGGAGTCATTCATGATAGTATCTCTGTAATAGAAAGCGCAAACATTAAATGAAACCCAAAGATATTCTCAGGGCTTCTTTTTCCTAACTTTATGATCCCTGCTCACTCTTTATGTTGGTAAAACATCTGGTGTTTTGAAAACAGACTGCAGATAACATTTATTTATTAAAGTAGTGTTTGCTGAGAATCTTCAATTGGCACAATCCAACGCCATTGAAAATGCTCAAGCGCATTAGCTCTTCCTGGATTTATAAACATGTGTGATTTTCTATAACATCTCTGGGACTCAGTTTTATGATCTAGAAGATACTGATGAGTAAGATTTCTTATTTTTTGTATTTGTTGTATGGCTAAATCAACTTATTTCTAGGTATAGGAGTTCCTCACAGATTCAGTAACAGTCGTTATTATAATTTTACATATGCAGGAACAAATTAACCTCAACTACTGGATGCTCATTTGGGCATTGGGATTACAGTAATTCAGCAGAAGGGTAGTACAATCAACAGCAGCAGAAGAAAGGGTCTGCAAGCTGATAATGAATAAGCCAAACGCAAAGTCTTCGCTAGTGATTACAATGCCATATGTTTCACTGGGGCTCTCTCTTAGGCACAGGCTGTGCCAAGCAGTGAGTCTAAACCTAAAGACAGATTTGCTAGCAATCTAAAAGCCAACAAAGCCTACCACTAAAATTCTGACATTTTATTCTAGATTGTTTTTTTTTTAAACTTCTGACTTTCATTTGATGCAGGATATTTACATATTATGAAGTGATTCTTGGTCCACAGTACATTAATGAAAGCAAAATTAGCACCAAAGACATCCCCGAATCACAAGAATACACTCAAGTCCCAGCTGACAATGTAACAAGAGTTGAAAGGTAGAAGAAGTAATCAAAAGGCAGTTTAAGTGCATCCATGGTAAACAGGTCCCAGTTATTAATGTTCAGAACGATGACCACAAATAATCAAGGAGATGGAAATTCATGTTTGAAATGCTGTGTTTAGTAAGGTAAGGCACTAACTCAGAAGACTAAGCCAGCTTTGTTACTTAACACAGAAAAAGGAAATGTTAAAAACTTGCAGTTTTGAATATTAAGTTATAATTTTTATATTCTTTAAATTTCAGATACATGCAACACTCCAGTTCCTTACAATGCTGAATAATAGAGGCATTATTTAAAGTATCCCATGCCCAATTGAGTCAAACTTAAATAACATGGAATTGTTTATTATTTTGGAAGCACAAAAATGTATTGAATAAGAGGCTGTAAGAGGATATAACCATAGGCACCTATTCAAGTAGTCTTTCACTTAAGTACTCCTGGCTCAGAAGCCAGTACTTGAGACTATAAACTTCTTTCAACATTCATTTAAAGTGCCATAAAGAAAACACAGCCGGAATCTATAAAGAGCATATTTGTGCTGGGGTATCACAGTACCAAATCTCAAGAGTGTTCCATAGAGCATGGCCCTTACCGGGAACATTTGTCTCTACAGATATATTTGCTAGTGCTGAATTCAGCTGGAAGTTTACAATTCTGCCTGATTCTAGGCTAGATGTTTAATTGCTTCAGTGTGATTTTCATTCCTGATTGAACATTTATCTCTGCAAGAAGGTGCAGTTGGCTCTTGGCTCACTTTCTGGGTGTCACATAAAAGAGAGCCGTGTTATCACACCTTGCCAGCAGGACTGGGTTGCGCAGGTCCCCATTCTCAGAAACATTCCAGTCTCGGTTTCATGCTCTTCTGTCTCCATCTTGAAATTATAGTTTAAAGTAGAAGTTCCTACATGTTCACTCTCCCTTGGATGTTATAAGTTATGTAACCGGTCCTGTTGATATACCTTGAAGTTCTGCCCAGTCTGTGGCGTGATGCTTCTGGTGTGAAAGAAAATAGCTACAACATCTATGTCATAACCAGCCATGAAATTAATTTGAAAATATGTGTGTTTTCAACTCCTTTTCCTGTGCTGTATCTTCTTCTCTAGTTAAAATGGCATTTAGACAAATTGACTATTATAATTAAATTAGCCTAGAAAGAGATTTGTAGATATACATATATAAACACCACCATACACACACACACATACACACACACACACACACACACACACACACACACACACACACACACACAGAGGCATGCACACACACGTGCATGTACATACACGAGCACACTGATATACATGTATTCCTTGACAGATTTCTACTGTGAGTAGAAATGGTCATTACATTATATAATGCCAGTGCTTCAAAAATATTTTTTAAGCTTCTACCATACAAAAAGATCAATTCTGAGGAGATTTTAAAACTAATTGTGGAAATTAAAATGTACAGTGATAAATTTGGTTATATCGAAAACACAAATTCTATGCTGTGGCACATTCCTATAATCCCAGAATTGGGGAAGATGAGAGAGGAATATTGGCAGATGCCTGGACACCAATCTTGTCAGCTGAGTTCCAGGCCAGTTTGAACTACCTTGTCTCAAAAACAAAAACAAAAACAAAAACAAACAAAAAAGCCCTCTAAATAAGTAAAATATTAAAACATACTCAGGGGCTGCAGAAATGACTTACAGTTAATAGCACTTGCTGTTCTTGCAAAGGACCTGAGTTTGGTTCCCAGCACACACATGATGACTCACAACCACTTGTTATTCCAGTTGTGGGAGTTTCAGTGATTTATTCTGAACTCTGTTAGCACCAAGTATGCATGTGGTACATAAACATGCGTGCTTCAGACCATTCATACACATAAAATTAAAATAAATATTAGAAAGAGAACCAACAAGGGCTAATGAAAAGGCTCAGTGGGTAAGACCATTTAATTTCAATAAGACCTAGATTGGGTTGCCAGCACCCACACAGCTTCTGACAACTGTCTGTGACTTCATTTCCTGGGGAACTACTGCTTTCTCTGATCTTCTCAGGTATAACACGCATACAGTGTACTTCCATACATTAGTTAAAACATTCATGCACATAAAGTGAAAATAAATCTCCACTCTTAGCAATATTTTCCTCTTAAGGATATTATAAGCTAAGCAACAAACTCAGAGAACATAGTTCTACCCCTTAACATAGAGAAAATGTTAATATCTAGAAGTACAAAGAATTCAATAGAAAGTTAAACCAAAGTTTTGAATGATGCATTAGAGGAAAAAAAAGATTAAATTAACAATAAGTAAGTAAAAAGAGACTCAGGTACAAATAGAAAATATACAAGGAAATGTCATACAACACACACCAGACTAGCAATCGTTTAGTCTATAGGCTACAAACATTGGAATGCATATACATTAACTTAAAACTTGCATATACTGTGTGATAGATTGTAAGTTGACAGGCTTCTTCAGGAAATAGTCTGATCATGTCTGAATGGGAAATACACAGACTTTCAGACCTAACAATTCTATCATTAGACTTTAATGAATTATAAAAACCTCTTCATGAATACCAGAAGATGTGTTCAAGGAAATTTATAGCAGCATAGGTCTTTTTTTTTTTTTTTTTTTTTTTTACTTTATTAAAATACTGAGTTTATTTCACATGTATATTTGTCTCCCTACCATTTCCACATCTGACCACCACTATTACTATGTCCTATCATAACATTCCATACATACTTAAAACCAAGTAAAGGGTGGAGTTCCATCCTTGAAAACTAAACAGGCATTTTAGACAACACATTCTTGGCAATGGAACCTGGACAACATTTATCAAACACAGTAGGGAAAGTTCTCACTTTGCATTATAAAAAGGACAGCCGGATATCTCAACTGTTACAGAAATTAAGTAAGACGGAATTATTTCAAACTGTTTAAACCATTTTCTTAAAGAGACTTTCTCCACTGCCAGAGATCTTGAATAGCCTCCTGGTCAGTCATCCGGAAGCAATTCTTCACATAATTAATGAACTTGGCTTCCACTTTGGGAAGAGAACCACCTTTTTCTATACTTGCTTGCATTTTTGCCTTAATGTCTTCTACAGAACTAGGTCCTTTTGGTGTTTTAGGAGTTTTTTCCTGTTTTTTGAAAGACTCTTGACCCTTTGATCTTGGTGCTGATGGTTTTAAGTCTTTTCCATTTTGGTTTGATTTTTGTGCATTTTTGGCTGGGGTATCTCGTACAGATTTCTTCACTGGAACTTTTTCTTCAGCTTCCTCATCATCAAAATCATCATCATCATCATCTTCATCATCCTCATCATCTTCGTCGTCATCCTCATCATCCTCGTCAAGTTTTACTTTTTTCTGCGGAACCTTGTTACCACCCCCAGGAGCAGATCGTTTTCCAGACATACTTAAGAGTTTTACATCCTCCTCATCTTCATCTTCTGACTCTGCATCTTCCTCTACAGCTACTAGGTGCTGTCCACTAATGTGCACAGGCCCTGAACCACACTTCAACCTTAAGACCACAGGTGGTGTAATTTCAAAGCCCCCAAGAGAAACTGTTGGTTGTACAGACATTTTCAAAGTTGCCAGTGTTACTTTAATTGGACTGCCTTCATAGTTCATTGCTTCTGCCTCTACGATGTGTAATTCGTCTTTTGCCCCTGCCCCTAAACTAACCGTTCTTAGTGATAACTGGTGCTCATTCTCATCATTATCCACCTTAAAGTGATAATCCTTGTCAGCTTTTAGTTCACAACCGAAAAGGTAGTTCTGAGGCCTGAGAGGGCTCATGTCCATGTCCATCGAGTCTTCCATGAGGTGGAGGCGCGCACTTCGGTGTGAGAGAAGGCGGACGGAGGAAACTGCCTACTGCTCCTCAGAACAGACACGCAGGACGGAATCACGCCAGGGGCAGCATAGGTCTTAATAGATTATAGTAGATATGTAAAGTAGGAAATATTATTATTCAGTAACATATGCAATGACAAAATAAATGAACACCGCTGTCAGCAACACCAGAGATGAATGTCACAAACACAGTCATGCAGGAAATACAGATGTCTCAAAAATTCATATGATGTAATTCCATTTATATAAATTTCAACAGTAATTATGATCAAAGAATAAAGTGCTAAAATTATAAGATGCCAAAATTATAAAGGAAAATAAGATAAGCATGCTCACCCCAGTAGGAAAGGAGTTATATTTAGTGATAGGAGGTGGGTGGATGTGCTATCAAATACATTAGTGTCTTCTAAGTCACTGGTAGTGTTACATCTTAATGAGAATTTAGGCTACTTTGCTGTTGCCTCCATTAATCTTTAAAATATACATGTAGGTGCAGTTATAATATATGGAAATATTCCATTTTTTACAAAAGTGTCTCATATTACAAGGTATTACATACCCAATGCCTACAGTTCTTAAAGGCAAACATTTCAGATTTCTGCACATTTTTGACAAATCTGGAATGAAAATGACAAACTGATTCTTGACACCCACCTTCAAAATCTACAGAGGAACAGTTGTAGCCATTAATGTGTTCCAATGTTAAAAAGAACATTATATGCCTTACCCTTTGTTAGTTGCTTTCAGGCTAAACATGAGCATAAATGCTGATATGATCATAAAAAGGCAAGCCTTGAGGCAGAAAAAAGATACCAATAGATTGGCAGAAGGAGTCACTTTATGAGAACAATGATCTACTGCTTTAAATGCCCAGCTCTGGCTAAACCTTATAGGTCTCCAAAACTTGCTTCTGAAGAAGAAAAGGTATCAGTGAAGCTCCTAACCTCTCAGTAGAGTTAGGTTCCTAGGAACAGAGACTTTTCTGGACACAGTCTTTCCACATAAGCTACAAAAGCAAAGCTCATCATTCAGAAAGGAAAACATCACCTTTCTTAAGCCCATGAAACTTTTAAAAAGCACACACATTATTTAAACACATCTCAGTAGTCATTTTTCCCTTTTATCTCCATTATTGGAATTTTTGAGGATTGCTTTAGTTGACTGGGGTGTGACAGATGTTATGTCAAAAGTAAGAACCTAAAGCAAAATGAATAAAAAGAGGAGTTTGGTGTGGTTCATCTGCCTTGGCTTCTTGCTGCTTAAAGCCATAATTTATGATATATGCACAGAGGTTCAAAATACTGTGACTTCATATTTTTTAGAATGTCTATTGATTCACACTAGAGTTGTCATTGCTGTCAAGTCATTGAACAAGCCTTATCTAAAGCTATTTGTGTGACTGCATTTGGGAGATGCAAGGGCTGAGTTGTTTAATTGATTTTCTGTGTTTAAATCCTTCATTTCCGTCACTGAAGATTTAGTTACAGAAATTTAGAATTCGAAGTGTATAGCTAGCTGCTATAGATCCAGCAATGGGAGTCTATGAAGATTGGTTCATCATCAAATCTCATCTGTCAATTTTGGTATCTTCACTAGTACTTCTTCAGTTAGACTGAGAAGAGGGATTTCATTCAAGCTCTGTTTCCTTGACGTTGAGGTTTCAATGCTGTGGTGATTTTAGTGAGAATGGCCCCCATAGGCTCACGTATTTGAATGCTTGTTCTGCAGTTGATGGAGCTGTTTGAGAAGGATTAGGATGTGTGATCTTGTTTGAGGAGGTGCATCACCAGAGTCAGGCTTTGAGATTTCAAAAGCCATCTTTTATCATCTCTTTCTCTCTTTCTGCCTCATACTTGTGGATCAGATGTAAACTCTCAGCTACTGCTCCAGGGTCATGCCTGCTTACCTGTTGCCATGCTTCCTGCTATGATGGTCATGGACTCACCATTTGGAACCAGGAGCCTCAATAGAATTTTTGTTTTATAAGTTGATTTTGTCACGGTCCTTTGTCACAATGGTAGAAAGGAAATTAAGACAAATGTGAAGTATCTCACACAGGATCATGTGTTTGAATATTTGTTCCCCAGCTGCTAATGCTCTTTGGGAGAGATGGGCATTCTTTGGGACAAAAGGCACTGTTACTTGTGGCAGATCACTTGAGGTGGGTGTTTAAGGGTCATAGACCAGCCCTGCTTCTATTCCCATGAGCTGTTCAAATATTGTCCCTTCTCATCACAGTCATGATGGACTGTTTCTTCTGAAACTGTAAGCCACAAAATTCTCCTTTCTCAAGCTTTTTGTGTCAGATGTGTTGTAAAAACATTGAGGAAAGTAATCTATACTTTCAGTTTGGGGAATCATCCTGCCTCCTAAAGACTGAGATGCCTATGCATTTGTACACGTGTGTGTGTGTGTGTGTGTGTGTGTGTGTGTGCGCGCGCGCACGCGCGTGCATGTGTGTTCACATGTCCATTTGTGTGAAGTTGCATGCCTGGTTTGGGTGTATGAGCACATATGTGCATGGGCAATGTTCTTAAGGTACCCTCCAGCTTGCCTTTTGAGACAGGATCTCCCACAACCCTAGGGCTTGCAGATCAGAATTAGCTGACTGCTCAGTAAACTCTAGGGAGCCTCCTGTCTCTCCCTTCCCAGCTGTTGGACTGTAAATGCTGCCACCACCGACAGCTAACAAATGTGGGTTCTGGTTCTCAGGTCCTCACCCTGGTGTAGGACAATTGGTTCTCTGACTGAGCTATCTCCCCAGCCCCTACACCTCCATTTGTACTTATTTTGAGGACAATTTTGTAGAAATAATACTTCACAAGTTTAGCACGAGAATAATGCTTGCAAAGCCAGATACCAACATTATTCGAAAAGTAGTACTTTCTTTTTGAATTTTAAGCCAAGTGAAAATAAATCTAAATGAACTCTGTTTTGGGAATTACAAATAAGCAGTTTCACTATAAGCAATAGCTCTTTTTCTCAAGGCTATATTGGAGGAACTTTGGTGGCAAAAGTTAAAATATGAGTAATGTTAGCTAAATTTCCACCTATGATATAGGTTGTTCTTTAAGTTCTAGGAAGTTGTCACTGACTTCTTTTCTTAAATGAGGAATTAGTGCCGTAAAGACATCTGACTGGGAGATGTTCCCCAGGATGTCGTTTAACCTCCTTTGTTTCAGGTTTCTAAATTGATAGAATCATTAGCATCATTAAGTAGAAAAGTAGAAATTGTTTCCAAAGATGAGATACATCAATAAAAAAAAAACCCAACAATTTCTAAAAAGTCACAAAACAAATTCTATACCTCTTTGTATCTCAAAGGGCTACTTGAGGATAAGGGCATCAGAATCAATCCAGCCCTAGCCAAAAATGAGGATTGCCAGTTCTCACTCCAGTTAAATTCAACAAGTGTCTGCACTTGAGCAGGTCTGCAGGTGCTCAAGTGTCAGCCAGAGAAGCAACTCTAGGCAAATGCAAATTACTGCAAAACTTGGTCAGATAAATTGCAACTTCATCCAGGGCAGGATCCTGCAAGTGTGAATTCCTTACAGGAACCATTATGATTGTAGCTGAGAAGTGATCAAATCTGAGATCTTCTGGTAAAAATAGCATAGAAGAGTTAAATTATATGTGAGTGGAGACATAATTTCTATGGTAACCCATGTTTCCTAGGTTTCTGGAATTAGGAAATTGAAAGGTGATCAGTAATAGTTGCTAGGGGACAGTGATAGTGGATGAAATGGATGAAATCCTTTGCCAAATGGCAAATGAGTGGATGGCTACAATTTGGCACCAAACTGAGACTCCTGCTGCTTTTTCAATGACGGCGATAAAGTGCTTGCTATCAATTTTTGAAACTGCTGTGACATGATAAAATATAAAAAGTAATCTCAATGTCTGGGTGAAAAATAGTGTCCCAAATATCCCTCTTTATAGTAGAATACTAACAGTCTTCTGCTACTTAGATGATTTACAATAATCCAAAATTTACAATGAAAATGTACATTTTGAACATAACAAAATAATATTGTGCATTGAAAAAATTCATGAAAAAGTAATTTATGATCTTTAAAAGACTACTTAAGTCTTAAAGTTTGTGTAATTAGAATATCTGTCTTCTCTCATCTGCCTATCTAAGTATCATTTCTCTATGATCTATCTACCTACCTACCTACCTACCTTCTATCTATCTATCTATCTATCTATCTATCTATCTATCTATCTATCTATCTATCTATCATCTATTTATCTACCTAACTATCATCTATCTATTGGTTTATCATCTATCATTTATCTATCTATTTATCATTTATCTATCTAATCATGGTTGTTAACTTGAAGATGTACTACTGGGTAGTTTGTGAGAATGTATCCAGAAAGTTTTAAAGAAGAAGGAAGACACATTTTGAATGTGTTTCCTGATTGTGGACACAATGTGATATATGTGCTTACACAATAAGGGAATCTTCTCTGCTATGAATGAGGACTCCCTCCTACTGTGACCCAGGATAAAGATTTCCTTTCTTAAGTTGGGTTGTGAGGTATTTTGTCAAGTCAAAAAAGAAGGTAACTGACACACTATATAGTACTAGAACTTAGGATCTAGGCATAAGTGAAATAGATTCCAAATAGGTTTAAATTGTTGCACTAGCAGTTGACTAATGGCTGCAAGTTGTAAGCAAGACAAAAGCTATCAACTCCCTCCATGCACTCAAAATGAAAGAAGTAGGAAAGGGGTGAGCGCTTTTCATTATGTTGAAAGACTTATTCTCTAAAATACGTACTCCTGTCCCCACAGTCTTTGGTGCTGCTGTTTGTAGTGGCCAGTGAAGCAAAGTTTTGAATATGACTTTTTAGTATCCACATGTTTCTGGATCTCTGACTCTCCTGGGCCCTTGGTGTCTGTTATGTTCCAGAGGACGCTGACTGATTCTTGGGTAGAGTACTGTTCCTCCATAGCGGGAACCCAGGATCTGCTGCGACATCTTCTCATTCCCAACTCAGTGTTTAAGGGTTACTGCTTAAGTCAGACATCTCGCAGATAGTTTGGCAATATGAATTCTTAAAAATATGGATCCTATCCTGTAGCTAGAGTTTTCCTGCCTGGCCCACAGTCAGGACAAATCTCTCTCACCTGCCAGTCCCACAGCCGCTCAGACCTGACCAAGTAAACACAGAGACTTATATTGGTTACAAACTGTATGGCCGTGGCAGGCTTCTTGCTAACTGTTCTTATAGCTTAAATTAATCCATTTCTATAAATCTATACCTTGACACGTGGCTCGTGGCTTACCAGCATCTTCACATGCTGTTTGTCATTGTGGCGGCGGCTGGCAGTGTCTCTCAGACTCAGCCTTCCACTTCCCAGTTTTATTCTCCTCCTTGTCCCGCCTATACTTCCTGCCTAGCCAATGACCAATCAGTGTTTTATTTATTGACCAATCAGAGCAACACATTTGCCATACAGAACATCCCACAGCACTGTCCTGAAATTTTAACTTAACATGTTCTAAGATCTTAATCTACCCTTGTAAAACTCACCTCCAACCCTTGAATAAATCTATCAAAAATATAATTCTCTATTTTATTGAAGTTTTAGGCATGTTGATACATTTTGTCATTGTACCCTGCTGTCATTCACTTCCATCCTCCATTGTCCCCCAAATGCCCCTTTCCCACTCCAGCTGGTCCCAGGTCTTTCCCTAATAAGACATCCCTTCTGCCTTCCTATTACATTTATTTTTTTCTTCGCATTTCACATCTTCTTTAAGATATCTTCCTCCTTGCTGCTAATCCTCTTTGTAGTTTTATCACATACAAATGTATATAAACATATATATATATATACATATGTAAATGCATACTCTTATCATTTTTAAAATTTATTTTTCTCTCATACATTACATCCCAAGAGTAGTTTCCCCTCTTCACTCCTCCTTGTACCCACCCCACTACACCTCACCTCTCCCAGAGTTCCATTCCTCTTCCATTTCCCTTCAGAAAAGAGCAGGCCTCCCAGGAATATTAACTGAACATGGCATAACAAGTTACAATAAATCTAGGCACAAATCCTCATATTAAGGCTAGAAGAGGCAACTCAGTAGGATGAAAAGTGTCCCAAGAGCAGGAACAGAAAAGAGTCACACCCCCACTCCCACTATTAGAAATCCCATAAGAACACCAAGCTATACAGCCATATCATATATGCAGAAGAGCTAGTTGAGACCCACACAAGCTTTATGATTATAGCCTCAGTCTTTGTGAGCATCTATGAGCCCTGTTAATTGATTATGTGGGCTATGCTCTCCTGGTGTCCTCAACCCTTCTGGCTTCTAAAATCCTTTCTATTTTCATCCTTCTCTTTCATGGGATTCCCTAAGTTCTGCCTAGCATTTGACTGTGGGCCTCTGCATTTCTTCCCATCAGCTGCGATGAAGCCTCTCTGATAATGATTTGGCTTGGCACCAGTCTATGTGTACAGAAGAATATCATTAGAATAATGTCATTGAATTTTCTTTTTTCTTTGTTTTTGTTTTGGCCAGTTATGTTTATTGTTATCCTAAGTTTCTGGGATATCCAGCCTCTGGCTCCTAGCCATTTGCAGGAGTGGCCAATCAATGACTGGTTGAACTTGAGGCCCATGCAACAAGAGGGAGCCCATGCTTGACACCACCTGAGTGACACACCTATCATTTTATATCTAGGATCTGCATATAAGAAAAAACATGCAGTAGTGATATTTTTGAACCTAGATTATTTCAATTAATGTAGTGTTTTTTAAATCACATCTATCATCCTGTCAAATGTCATTGCATTTTTCTTCATAGCTGCATAAAAATCCATTGTATGTATGTACCCCATTTTCTTAATTCATTCATCTATTGATGGATATCTAGGCTGATTCCATTTACTGGATGCTATGAATAGTACAGCAATAAATATGGATGGGCAGCAGATATCTCTATGATATGTTGACTTAGAGCCTTAGCTGTTTTTCAAGGTATGTTTTTCAAGTGATACATATTTAATGAAATTAATATTTTATCACACAATATGAAGTAGTCATTGATTTAATTACATTCAAAGTGAATTACAGTGGAGACAGAGTAATCTCAGCTGGTGAACAAGTGCTTGTTGACTGAGCACTTTCAAAAGGCCGAAAAATCTGATTAAAAGGAAGGCAAAGTCCTCCGCTGACATTTCGCAGGCCAAGAGGAGATCTAGCAGACTGATGTCACAAATCCAGAGTCACTAACTATCCGAAAAGAACAAATCAAAACTACAGTGAGATTTATCACCTTCCTCAAATTTAAATTGTAATCCCCAAAGAGATGAAAGAGAACAGTCATGGAGAGGATTTACACCGTTGGTGAGGAAGTAAAGTGCTATTGTGGACAACAATATAGAGGTTCCCCAAAATTAAAAAATAAAATTGCCACAGGATCCAACAATCCTACTACAAAAATGCACTCAAGGCAAATGCAATCATTGTGTCTGAGACATCTGCACTACCCCGTTTACAACAGCATCATTTATGATATCTACAACTTCTAACTTCACCTATTCCACAAGCTTTTTCTAACACCTCCAATCTTCAGCACTATCTGCCTTTTAAATATACTTGTTTTGTCCCCCAGTACCATATTCTCTTCTTCAGTGTAAGTCTATACTAATGTTCATATTTTCATGACAGTGCCAAGTGGCTTGTACTTAATAAAGACATGACAGATAACTTGTGAAGTTTAATTTTGATTGTTCTCTTGGTGACAAGGTGTCCTGCATCCTAATTGTTGGGTTGCTGCGAATTTTCAGACACCTACCACCTGTCTCTTGATTACAGGTACTTTGGTTCATGACACCAATGACCATCCATCCTAACTCTGATGACTTGAGACTGGCACTTAGGGAAAGAATTCCTTCTCTCTCACCATCCTGTTAAGATCTTGATCTCTATCATGTAACTCATGATTTACACTTGAAGTGAGTAGGAGGTCAGTAAACTAGAGCTGAACATGAATCAACTTTCTGAATACATATCTCTACATGGCCTGTATGTTGTCTAATTTCCTGAGTGCGTCCTTGTCTTAGCCAATGTCCAGGACCTTTATTAACTTTGTTTGGCTCCTAGAATGTTAAGTGGCCCTGAAGCACAGTTTATTAAACTATGGGCCACAATGCTATATGAGCTCACAGAACTAAATATGGAGGATGGAAAAAGTTGGGCAACAGTAAAACATTTGTGAACATGCAAGAACCAAGTAAGATTCAAAGTCACCTCTGTCACAAATCCTAGGTGTTTCTGGCAGTGCTCACACCCAGTGAGTCACATGATTCAACTACAGTCTTGCAGTTTAACATACAACACACAAGGTTGCCACTGTGTATGTAATCAATACGCCAGCAATGCCAACAAAAACTGCCTAAAATATCTTTACTCAGATTCAGGGATCTTATTGGTGTGAGTTTCAGTGTTTTTACTATGTATACAAAATTTTCTCTTCTCATAAAGCCATAATGGTTTAATTATAGAAAACAAAGAGTTAATATGTTCCTGATTTTTTCTTCAGCTACAGTGTGAAATAATTATGTATTTCAATTGTAAAAAAAAGTCACAATGCTTGTTTTAATGTGCTATTTGAGTTCATCAAAAGGTTAATCAAATTTCTCCTGTGATTAGATAGTATTTCTAACAATTTCTGGAGTGGTCTTACACATGGTTCTGTTTTATATTATGCATCTAGTTGAGGTGGTGTTTTGGTACTGATTACAAAAATCAAAACATTGATAAAAATCATTGAAGACATTTTACATCCTGCTGTATCAAACATTCAGCAAAGATTTATTTAATTATGTCAAACTAACAAGCATATCCATCTTGTTAGTATACAAATTTGATTGTCTTTAATAATTGGCAAACTATATGTATAATAATTTTATGATAAGTGTCTTTATGATTTATTATCCATAAATGCTTAATTACTCTGCCTATTTTATATGCCTATATACCTGAGATCATGTAAAACTTTCTTAGGTTGCAAGGGGTCAAGAATGCAAATGTTTGGGAAAAGCACACAAATTTCTACACTAAAGGAACCAAATGCTCTCTTTTGACCGTCACCAGCCAGCCTTATACACCACCGGGGCTTATTACTCTCAAGAAATATTTAAAATAGATAATACAGGATAATCTGAACTGCTTCAACCACATACACATATGTTGCATGCATTAGGACCAGCCACAGTCCATTTTGCTTGGGTAAGTCAACATCAAAGCCTCTATTCTAATGAAGATGCTTTGCTGGAGGCTGAAGATAGATGCAGTAGGAAGAGGGTGTAATTCCTGCTTTAAAAAAAAAAATTCCTGAAAATATGAAGTCACATCCTGGTTCTGCCACCTAGAAGCCCTATGATCTTATTGAAGCCACTTATGATGATTACCATGAATTTCTTTGGTTTTCAAAATGATACTCAATATTCCCATGTGGCAGATATGTTTTTGAGAGTCTCTAGCACAGAGAATACCTGAATTATGTGCTTAAAACGGTACCAATGGTCCAGAAAACTCTTTGGTTCTCCAATCTCCAACTTTTAGTTAATCAGTTTAAAACATATTTTAAAAAAAAATCTTATTTATTACTTATCATTGGGTATAGATGTATGATGTGTATGCATGTGCACATACACATGCTACCATGCGTGTGTGTCATAGTACATGTAGACAGCTTTCAGGATTTGATTCTCTCCTTCAACACACTTGAAACAGTCCCTCTTGTTTCTGCCAGACTGTACTATTCCAGGTTAGTTGGCCTTGGCCTTATGAGCAATTCTCCTGTCTCTACCTCCCACCTCACTTCACAGTTCTGAATTTACATATGTGTGTCACCCACTTTATTCAGCTTTTCACGTGAGTACTGGGGATTCAGATGGAATTGTCAGGGCTGCACAGCAAGTGTGTTCTACCCACTGAGCAATCCTGCCAGTCTAGAAGTTCATAGATTTTTGCATTTTGGTTTTCTTTCCTGGTTAATCACTAGAGTGAGCTGAGAAGTGTTGTACATTCTTGCTCACAAAGATTCTTCCTTAAATGCAATACATAGGAATGAAATGGAGGGGGAAGAAATTAGTTTTCCAAATGTCTCAAATGATTGAAATGTGCAGCAAAGGTGGAGAATTATAAGCAAATCAGCTTTATTTTCTTCCCTTTTCTTGCACAAAATTCTCATTCACTTGCACTCTGAAGTCACAGGTTCCTTCTCAAATTCTTTTGTTAATGTCAGAGAAATGGTCACATTGAGACTAGAAAATCTGGAGAACTGTGTAAATTATAATTAGATCATCTCTGTTTTAGCCAAGTTCTATATTTTCTTCAGAAATTAGGACTGAGTTCCCTTGGAGCTTGTAGCACATGGATATAGCAACTACCTTTTTTTTTCTTATTATGTTCTACAGGTTTTTGTCCCAGATGTTGTTTAGCAACGGGACAGTGAGTAGAGTATGTCACCTAGAACTGAATCCTAACTCTTGCTATGAATGACCACCAGACATGCAGAGACTGCAGGTGGGCCAAGGTCATTTTCATCTCTGAGGCTTTGGAACTTAGATAAAATCATTTTTCACATTCATCATGTTTAATATTTCAATATACGAGAGATTTCCTATGTGTTTCTTAGCATTATGTGGTCAAATATTATGAGCCAGAGTATTGGAATTATTATGTGAATCAGTGGGTAATTTCACCCAAACCTCTGAAGATTAAAATGAAAATATGCTATCAGACTCTGAAGAGCCTTCAATCAGGAACCTGGTACTAAGCCACAAAACAATGATTTCTAAATCCACAAGGAGAAGAGAATGTAATGGCATGAAATACAATGCCATGCCCAATCCCAGATTCTAGAAGTATCTCCAGCTCACACAAAATTATTAGGAATATTTTTGGAAAGGAAGAAGTAGGAGACATGCTTCAGTGGGCATAACACTCAAGTCTACTTGACTTTCAGAGATAAAGACTTTAACGGTGAAAGGAAAGATATATTAAATAGGAAATAAAGACTTTTTTTTTTTTATCAAAGCAGCAAAAGTCCCTGGCAATGTGGTGAACATTAGCTTTTATCTAGTAATCATCCATCCAGAAAAGCATCATCTTCTCACCACTTTCTTTTTTTCTGGTTTGGATATAGCTGATACAGTCTCCAGTTCTGAGGAAGAGGCTTTACCATACAAGTCTGGGTCTTTTCCAGTAAAGTTTTTGAAATTGTTAGAAGGCAGCATTTCCCTCCTGAGTGGTTTGGATATTAGTGATCCCCACAGGCTCATGTGCTAAAGCTTTGGTCTACAGATGGCAATGCCCTTGGGAAAAAGTGGACCCAGAAAGAAGTGGGTCTTAGTGGAAGGAAGGAAGAACATAGGGAATGTGCCCTTTTAGGAGATAATAGGACCACAGCCCTTCCTCCTCCTGCTGCTTCATGGCTACCATGAAATGAGCAATTTCTCCCACTACACATCCTCACTACCATGACATACTGCCATGATCACAAGCAAAGAAGTATTTGGGCCAATTAAACTGAACTATGTTAAACAAAGAGCCCAAAATAAATCATTCCTTCTTATATTTTATCTCAGATACTTTGTCACAACAGAGATGACTGATACAGTTGTCTTGTTTTAGGATGATTAACCCCAGGGTTACACTTAGCTTTGGTCCCTTGTGTGAGAACAGTGGTTCTCAACCTGTGAGTCATGACCCCAGAGGGTCACATATCAGATAGCTTGTGTATCAGATATTTACACGACCATTCATAACGGTAGTAAAATTACTGTTGTGAAATAGCAACAAAATAATTTCTTGTTTGGGGGGCGGTCACCAAAACAGGAAGACTTGTATTAAAGGGTCACAGCATTAGCAAGGTTGAGAACCACTGGTTTAGAGGATTGTTAGTGAAGAAAAAGACTATTTTGAAAGAAATAAATTTCAGAGGATAAAAATAATAGTGTTCTGAAGTCAGTTTCTTCTTGTTATATTCTTTATACAAAATACCTACATTATTCATATGAAATATTTTTCATCTGGATTTCTTCATTACATTATAGATAAATGACCTTAATGATTCTTCATTGTGAGAGTCTAGGTTGTCGTGGTATCATCTCTAGCTGTTTAAATAATCAGTTGGGGTCTAAATCAGTATCTATTTCTTACCTACCCCACAGAGGATTAAAAAAGTTCATCCCAGTACTAATTCTCAGGGATCAGTCATAGAAAAGATGTATTTAATTCTTTGTGATTTATCAGTAATTTAATTCAGTCTCTAACCTAATTTTAGGTGCAGATTGGTAGGTAGGTAAATAAGCAAATAAAAAGAATTCACACCTTTAGATACTGTTTCTCAAAAGCAATCTCAGTCATTTCTCCAAAAATACAAGACTATCTCTGCAGCAATAATTGGCAGACAGAGAAGTGTCGAGGGAATCGATGGTGAATAATGAAATAACAGCCATCTGTTTAAAGAGGCCTTGGCAGTCTCATCCTGTAAAGGGAGCTCTTATTTCCTGTGCCAAAACTGGTCCAAGCAATGTAGAGAAGACCCAGAGGTGCTGTGACTTTATTTCACACATTGGGTACAGAATTTCCTTGCATTCTTAGGGCTCCTCCAGACTCAGCTCCTTTTACAAGGTAAGTTTCACATACTCTTGGTGCTTGCTGTTCATGGTCTTACCTTGAGTGTGACTGGTTTATTGAATTACCTGGACTCCATGCAGTGCAGTGGAAAATAACCCCATTCTTTGCCAAAATGGCTCCTTCCAATCTGCTCTCCCAATTTTTATCATGCCTTCATTCCATGACCTCTCAAGTTAAATCTCGGCCAACTCCACAGTTTTCTTCTCAATTTTGGTCCAGTCTAATAATCGTATGATCCCAAGCATCTTTCTGTTCAGTTTTCTGTTAGCTATGTTCAGGAGCATGAAACATGTTACAATTTCTTCATTTTTTTCCACCAAACCCTTCTTCTGTACCCATTCTACCCATCAGGATCCATAGAGCTGTGCCATAATTAGAGTTAGGAAAAGACAGTGACACCTGAGTAGATAAGAGTGGCTTATCTGACTGCTTGTGTAAACTGGCCCTCATATGGACAGTTCTCAGTGGTCGATGTTCCTGGTATTAGTCACTTTAAAGGTTCCTGTCGAGGGTCTAACAGCTGCATATAATAGGCTCTGCAGCCAGAGACTCAGAACTCTATTCTCAGTCTCCGGTTGTCTCAAGGATCAGCACATGCGGGAATTCCCTTGCATTTCCCAGCATTCCATTTTAGTAGAATTGCTTTCACTAGGTGCAGGGGGTATTTCTTCTGCCGTGCCTGTAGTTGCTGCACAGTACATCCATGCTTCTTCTATCTGGTCGCCAAGTTCTGCCATCAGAACAGCTCTTGCTTCTGGATGTTTTAGAGGGGTTCAGGTAGCATGCGTGGGTGTTCCACACACATTGAGAGAAAACAAACCTAACCCACAAAGTGGTTTCCTCGGTGACTCATTTTCCCTACCACTTGTAGTTGGCTTGAGTTGTGAGTAAAGGAACCATCATACTCTGTGGATGGAGGAAAAACTGGGAAGTAATCATCAACACAGACAACAAAACCATCCTCACTCTTAAACTTTTGAACTCTAGTACTAAATTATTTACTTACAATTCATAGTTTAGAAGTACATTTCAGACAATGCTGAAGCTAATGATTTGGAGGTCTCTATTAGTCTTACATCATCTGGTATTTTACTTTATGAAATTTGAGAAACCTGGTATTGATTGTTCCTAAGTTTTGAACATAACCATTTCACCCTGTTCCTATTAATAATGTATTAACTAATGAGTATTTTCATACGTTACTGAAGTACTTAATCCTTGCACATTTAATGCAATTAATTAGCATATCTGAGTTTTAACATCTTTAAAAACTATTATTTATACTACCTTATCTATTGTGCTTTTGTTCATACTTTAAAACTGCTTTTCAGGTCTCAGTACTTTTTATAAGTTCATTGTTTTCCTCTAATTTTAAGTGCATATCATTTCATTCCTCTTAACAGCTTCCCTAGGGATTAGAACACACACACGCACACACTTAACTTACCAAAATTTAATGTTAGTTTTATCTTTGCCTTCTTGCCAGACAATGCATGCAGTTTTCAACATTTTGATTCTAGCTACCAAATTTCCAAGTTAGGTACTATTGCTTTTAAACAGTACAATTGTATAAATTTATAAAATTTTGTACAGTATATATTACAGTATTCATTTAAACTTATCTATTTTCTGTATCTTATAATTTCCATTTGGATTTAAATTTGGACTTGAGGAATAAACTTTAATGTTTCTTTGGGTGCATCATTCTTGTTATAATAGCTTTATTTCACCTAGCTGATGAGGTGTGAAATTTTCTATTATGAGACTGCAATATTTGAAAATAAAAAGTATGGGTAAAGTTAAATGGTCAGGACATTACTGGATAAGATTATTTCATTGAATAGAATTTATATACTCTGTATGACATTGTAGCAAGATGTGCCATTTAAAAAGAAAAGAAATCATTGTTCAGTCAACTACAGAAAACATTGATCATAATATGTATTACTTTGACAGAGACTTGTTAAATACGGTACCACCATGCTTGAACTTCATGATTAAAATGGTAGAATGAATAGAAATCTTAAGTAATAATCTCTATCACTTTTCAAAATTACATTTATATTTTGCCTCTCAAGGAACTATCATGAAGAAAAATACTGATGGAGAAGTGACACTCATTTAACGTTAAGTGAGAATATAGATTCTTAAAGTGTATCAGCCAATGGCTTAAATATAACTAGGGGATCTGAGGATCTAAGATATGAATAAAGGAATATTTATTGGCATACACTTATTCCATTTTTTCCAACAACTAGAGAGAGATACTTCTTAGCTGTTAACTACCAACAACTACCTCCAGAGTTGCTTCGAAGGACTTGAGTTGGATGCATGCCCTAGTACCTAAAGGCTATTTGCTGCTCTGGCTCTTAGGAGAGAGAACTTGTCTCAGTACATCTCTTTGTTCTTTTTAACACAATCTCAATCATTCAATTTTACCACTAAAGACTCAGGAGCTAGATGCTGGAGTGAAAGCCTGCCAGCTCAGAAAGACACAGAAAGCGCCCAGCTGACCTTTATCCTCAGCCGATATCACCCATAACCCCTTTTCTCCTATGCCTCACCAAACACAAAATCAAAGTGAATGTCCCTCCCTTCTACTTCCTATGTATCTCTCTACCTGTCCTCCTGACTCCCACTTGCTCTCTATGGTTTTTTCTTGTTCACTTCTTGTCAACTCGTTGCCAGCTCTGTCTCTTGAACTATGGTTGACTTTATTTAGTCATGTTTACAATATTCAAGAAGAAAGCTCTCCGGATTAAAGGTGTGTGCTAGGGCTGAGCTACACCACAACTAGAAGCATGTTTTTCCAGTAAATAACACAGTCTTGGGGTTCATAGTGTGATCAAACATCTGGCAACATCTCTTTATCATGATATCTCCTAGTTATTAGTCACTTAGCTGCTGCCCCACTGTTTCAGTGACAGCTGAAGGAAGGCAGTGATGAGCTCTCTGACCAGCAGGTCTACTGGCAACAGGTCATATGATATTTTTTTCTCCTTATTGTCTCATAAAGTCTCTGTTTCTCCCTTACCTCTGAAGGGTGACTTTCCAGGCACCTATTTCTGTGGTGGTAAGATTTTTTTCTTTCAACTGTTTAAATATTTGTTTTCTACTCTCCTTAGGCTGGCCTGTTTTCAGAGGAGAAATTCAATGTAGTTCTTATTCTGTTCATCTATACGTAGGACAACCACCTTTCCATTTCTAAGATTTTATGTTTGATTTACTGCATTTTAATATAATACACCAAAGTATAGAAATATTAAAGCATTTATTCTACTTTTTAAGATATGTTCTAAATGAAATCATTAATATAGTTTAAACAAATAAGTTCAAATTTTATATCTAATATTAGGTCATCAAAATGACCAAGTCTTGGTGAGGCTTTCTCACCTGTAGTCTAATCTATCATAACTATTATGTGTTTATTTGAATGATTAAGTAAAATAATTCATGGAACACACTTAGCATACTAAGAGTTCAAGAAAATGATAGGAAATGGGCCAGTGAGATAGCTTATTGGGTAAAGGCACTTGCTACCAAGCCTAACAACCTAAGTTTAATATTCAGGACTCAAATTATGGAGAGAACGAACTAACTCCTGCAAGCTGATTTCTTTCACAAGCACACACACACACACACACACACACACACACACACACACACACACACATTAAAATAAATGTAAAATAATTTTTAAATGGTAGGAATTATCTCCATGATCAACTTTATCATGAGCATCATCACTATTACCCACACAACCATCAACATTACCACAAATCAAATGGATACCGATAGACATTACCAGGCACAGAGAAGTGAATCCCATTGAGAAGAAAAGATTGTGAAATCCATAAGAGACACTTCTCTTTGATATGGAATCTACTGGACTACTAGCTTATTCGGATGCAGTCTCAGGTAAACCTGTCTTGATACAGATGGTTTACCTTCTCCTGGTACCCTCTCTTTACTTTTTTGCTGCCCTACACAGGCCCAAAGGTTGCAAATCCTGTCTTCAAGATCTGCTATAATATTCCACTTATGAATATTATTTATGGAAAAATGTAATAGCAGAAGCAACTGGCCAACAGCATTTGTCTCATAGAAAACAATATGAAAATTCTTATTAGGTGTGTCTGTTCCATCAGTATTCATCTAAGTTATGCCAGCAAGAGTTTTGCTTTCTAACCTTTCCCCCAACACCCATACCCATTCATTCATTCATTCATTCATTCATTCATTCATTATCTCTCCTCTATCACTTTCTTATATGTGTGTATGTTTGCATGTATGTATGTACATCTGTAGCACGAATCTTAAAAGTTCTTATTAATAAAAACAAACCTGAAGCCAGGTATTGGGGTGAACACTAGAAGATCAGAGAATCAGAAGAAGCCACAGCCACCTCACCTTGCCAATTCCTCAGCTGATCCTGTTTCCTCAGACTAGAAGCCTCTGAGTCCTCACCCAAATGAATCTCAGCTGCAGTGTTGCTCAAAAGTCTAAAAGCTTAACCAGCTCTAGTTCCTGGTCCTCATGCCTTATATACCTTTCTGCTTTCTGCCATCACTTCCTGGGATTAAAGGTGTGAGTCACCATGCCTGGCTGTTTCCAGTGTGGCTTTAAACTCACAGAGATCTGGACGGATCTCTGCCTCCCAAGTGATAAGATTAAAGGTGTGTGTGCCACCATTTTCTGGCCTCTATATCTAGTGGCTGTTCTGTTCTCTGACCCCAGATAAGTTTATTATGATGCACAATATTTTGGGGAACACAATATCACCACATAAATCTATCTGTGTCTCATATCCCTTCAAATTCTTGCTGTTTCATCAGCATTCAGTTCTCTGGTCACATTTCTCAAAATTTGCATAGTAGATATTATACCCTGAACATGAAATATTATTTCTTTTGGCTCATGTGACTCTACTTACTTGTCATGTTACCGTACTTAATTGTCTGGCCTTGGAAGAAATTTTACACTAGTCCTTTAACTCGTCCATATATTTAAATTTTGTTTCCTTCAATGTAATCTAGTAACAAAATTGTTCTCATTGAGATGGGAGCTTTTTCCCATTCACAATCTAAACCTCGCTAAGAATGAAGAAGCTTAGAGGGGGTGGGTCTTGCTTCATTCTACTCATGATCTGCTTCCTATAAGTACTCTTCTTCATCCTCTGTTAAAATGGTTCAGAAAGATCTCAAATTCACAGTTGTAATATGATCCTCAGTTAGCATGCTCTCGAGTACAGGTCTACTCAAGGACTCACCAGTCATCACCAATATCATGTTCACCTGTGATTCCATGGTAGATTGCAATCTCCTGTGCTAACTGCTACAACCCTTTCTGTGATCCTGGTATCTTCAGTCCATTTCGTAAGGACTAATGCTGATCCTGAGCAGTTCTATGGGCAAAGCTCCTCTTAACTGACCTGAGTTCCCCGTGTTTGACTGAGTTCAGATCTGGCCTAGGGGAGCATAAACTTTCCTTTGTTGGTGATTGCTAGCACAGCACTGTCTTTAAGGTCTGCACCCATAAGATTTTTCACCAAGCTACTCAAAGAGAAGTGTCAGTAAATCCCAGGATTTGGAGACAGAGAAGATGTGGTCTTCTTAAGGAAATCCTCTTTGGCAGTATCCGTTTTCCCACCCCAGAGGTGGCAGTGGTGCATACTGGACTGGACTTGGCATCAGTCTTTAGTGAAATGTGGTTAGACACTTAGACCTCCACACACAGAATACATGAGTGAAACACAACTGCCTTAACTTTAGAGACCCACACACAACTGGGACACAGGATTGCTCTTATGCTAACATCTGCATATAAAAACCCAGTAGAACTCTGAGCAAAGCTTAGGATCAGAGGTAGTAGCTTTATTCTTTATATATACAATAACTTAGTACATTGCATTTTAATCAAAAATGATTGTTATGTTATTTCCTGAGGGCATGGTGGCTCTTCCATGTAATGTGAGCACTTGGGAGACTGAGGCAAGAGAATTTAAGTTTGAAACTTGCTTGAGTTACAAAGACCACACTTCAACAAACAATAATGATAAAACAACAAAAAGTTAGGATGAGGTTAAAACAATGGAAGAATGGAAACAGATCACTCAAGTTTAAAGAAAGGCTCCCTGTAGAAAGCAAAACCTTTCCCAATGCTGGCAAGGTGGCTGGGGAAGGATCTCTCTCCTGTTTCCAATTTCCCTTAGCTCTATTCTTCTAACATCTAGAATTATGAACAACATTCCTAGTTCCACACAATATCTTTTTTAAAATTGATGTTTTAAGAGATTCACATTTAAAATACCAATAGGAGAAGACCTCATGGGTTCCCTTTAAGAATAAAAAGCTCAAAGTTGAATTTCTAATGTTCAAAACAAGCTTCCATCTCTTCATTTGCATTATAAAACTTGAACCTAATGAACCACCAGTGGTATAAATGCCTTAGAAGCTAGGTTGCCAATTAACATCTTTTTGGGTGTGCAGAGATAACCAAGCATAGAGAAAGTTAAACAAATTTGATTTTAGTGTAATTATGTTGGAGACTAATTTAATCAGATATTTATCAGAGTTCCCCATGGATTCTCTGCAGCAGCAGCATTCATATTGCTTTCCTAAACATTCACCTCAGCCAATCTTTCAATAGAAATGAGCAAACAAGGCTTTTGCATAGCTCGGAAACCTCATGTCTCTTGCATAGTCTCATTCTTTGCAACCATAAAAGTCTTTGGCTGGTCATGATATGATCTGAGTTAAATGCCCTGGCTGCTGATGCCATGTTGACTGGCACTTTTGAGATCACATCACAGTAATTGCCCATGTGCTCATTTGGAGAATTCCCCTCATAATCCTGGAGATATCTGGGGTGGGGTGGGATGGGGGAATGGAAATGTAGAGGCAGGTGTTACCAGGATCTTCAGAGAAATACGCCTTTAGGCTGAGCAGTGCCTGTAATGTGACCAGTGGAAAGCTTTGCTTCCGTTTGTTCTCTCACTTACCCTTCCAGCTTACCAGAATGGTTCTCTTCCCACTTAGAAATATGAGCAAGTTTGCATCATAAAAAATTCTGACCATTTTGTTACTCAGTACGTATCTCTTGTTTGTTAGCATTATTAGAGAGTAAGCACATCTTCAATGACATGGAAGAAAAGCTTCATACTTGGCTAATTTATATCATGGTGCAGTTTTTCACCCACTATGAAGACCATTCAAATCTCAGAAAGTAGCTCTAAGTCATCATTTGAATTATCTTCATGTAGAGCCCCACCTGCAGTGGTTCCACGGTACTGGGAAATGCATTCTTCCCTTGAGCAATACTTTTATTCACTTTCTGAAATGTTTCCTAAATCTCTTATGGACATCCACCCTCCTTTTATACAGCATTAAGGTTTCAAGTGGAAATATGATAAATGCTGCTGTTGACTTCTGTGTTATAATCCACAGGCATCTTGCGCTGGCTTGTCAAGGTGGTGGAGAGGGACAGCTTTGGCTTCTCATTCATTTATCATGCTCCCTAACAGACAGAGGAAGATGTAGCCTTGGCTTTGCCCTTCTGAAAATACACTGAGAGAAGGAAAGGGAGGAGAAAGATGGTGAATCTAGTCACCATCCTTGTGACAGTATTTTGGAAGAAGGTAAATGTGAATTTATCTTGTTGATTACTGCAAAGAGATTGTTCAGTAAACAAAGGGTCCTTTTAAGAGATTCATAAGTACCTAAACATATCAGTGGGTACTCCTGAGTATCTGTGTGTGTGTGTGTGTGTGTGTGTGTGTGTGTGTGTGTGTGAGAGAGAGAGAGAGAGAGAGAGAGAGAGAGAGAGAGAGAGAGACAGACAGACAGACAGACAGACAGACAGTGTTAGGAAATGACGTGCTATATGACCAGTTTTCATGCCATCTATAGGGAAAGAGAAGAGTGGAAGTATTAGACAAACATAAACTTTAAAAATACACTTTAATATAGTTTTCCCTGGCTTAAAAGATGCCTGAAAAGTATTTATTTCCCTAAATGAGGCTTTTATTAATGCTTTTAGAGCTGCTGTCTGCTATACAGTAGTTCCCTGAAAGCCCAGGGCTTACAAGTTGAACAACTGTCAAAATCTATTTTCTCTCTCTTCCAAGCCCCACCTTTCCTGGGAAAACGTCCTTTCTGACTCCCTCCTCTCCTTATCCCCACTTTCCTGTGGTATACCAGCTGTGTTTAACTTGATGAATTTAAATATGATGCAACAGATGCTGAAGAGATCTATGTTCACAATAACAAAAAAGCAAGCAATCCAGCATTTCTGTTCCCCAGACACAGTGTCAATTTTTAACCATTTACAATTCAAAGATCCCTAGTATATACAGAATATAAATTCCCCCAAAGAGGCTCTGCATAATTCCTGCCAGAGATCATATAAATACTTTAGGTCTCATGGCTGCTCAGAAAGGGGCTCTCTTCCCTTCCAGAAGTGACAATTGTTGGCTATGAAAGTTTAATGGAAATGAATACACTATCCTTTCATAAAGCAAATATCTGAGTCAGCAAATATGGAAAACCACGGATAGATGGAAGTTGTTTGTATTGGAAGAGTGCATGGAAAGAGTGCTAGATTGAGTTGTGGAGGCTGGAAAGGGGATTAAAAGCAACTATTCTTATTGTTAATAAGCTATAATTTTGTTCCTGGCTAATTCCCTGTTCATTGACCTAAAGCAGAGCCAAATATTCTCTTAGGATCTCCTCAATCCTCCACATTTGTTGCCATATTATAGGAGAGAGCAAAGAGCTTTTAATGAATCTCCACTATTCACTAAGCATTGGATTAGCACAATGAGCTCACACTGGCATATATTTCAGAAAAAAACTAAATCAAGTAGCATAAGCAGTATGTTAATCCAGTGTTTGGTATCTTAGCTTGGTAGAGATGCACAACAAAATGCTTTAGATTAGGCAATTTGTAAGTAAAGGAGATCCATTTCTCATAGGTCTGGAGTCTGAGAAGGTCAACATTAAGTAACTGGCAGGTATATTGTGGTGAGATCTTGGTCTTTTTTTTTTTGAGACAGGGTTTCTCTGTGCAGTTTTGGTGCCTGTTCTGGATCTCACTTAGTAGACCAGAACTCACAAAGATCTACCTGGCTCTGCCTCCCAAGTGCTGTGATGGACAAAGGTGTGCATCACCGCTGCCCAGCTTTGGTCTCCTCTTTATAGATGGTGCCTCTTTCTATGTCTTCAACATGGCAGAGGTGAGCAAAAAATAAGTCCCTTGTATCTCTTTTGTATGGCTGTAAATTCTATTTACAAAGCTCTGCCACTGACTTTATCATCTTCTGAGAACACCTACCTTTTAATACTTCCACACTGGTGACTAAACCCAAACGTATGAGTAGGGGGTGAGGAACACATTCAGAAAGTAGCCTAGGACTTCACAAACATTCTCAATTACCTTGCATAAAACCAAGATATGTAATTTCTAATCTACCATACTCTGTTCAGTGGAGGGGTGGATGTGCCATTGACTTTCAAAAAAATCAAATAAGAGAGTTGTCACAGGCTATTACTTACAAGTTGTGTCCAGCCATATTTGAATTGATCTCAATTCCCCCTTGAGAAGCCCAAAGTTTTGTGGAAATAGTCCCATGTTTTATGTTACTATCCTTCTTCCATTCCTAAAAAACAGTAACCATTTCTATTCATTTTGCTACTTTAACTCACTACTCAGATAATTGTCTGAAAATGTTGAATTATACAAATTCCTTCAAAAAATAAATTATTTGGCATGCTTGGTAATTGTAAGATGTGGCCATCTATATAATTATATTTAGGTTGGACAATTATATTTTAAGAAACTTAACATGCATTCTAATGATCTCCCAACATGCATTTCCTTCAGATTTTGCATCTTCCAAATCCATAAAAGATGCTGTTATTTAAGTAGAGGAATTTACAGCAGCATTATACAGTAATGAATGTGAGAATGTTGAGGAAATTCTCATCTTGCATACAAATCAGAAAATGAAGAGTCAGATTGATGCAACATGCTCACATCTGGAAAGTACACATGCCAAACATTTCCTATCAAACGTTTCTCAGTCCAGATGTTCAGTGACTACAACATTCCTCTCTTCCTGCATCCATTTTCTACTAGGAATAAAGAGATGCCAGGCTGTCTCAGAATCCAAGAGAGACTCAGGTACTGTTGTGATTTTTTGTTAGGGTCAAATATCTTATCATCTAGTATCTCTTCTTCAAGATTCCTTACACTCCAAAATAAAAATGTGGCAGCATACTTTATAAATTGCTAAGTAATTTTAGTGAAATTTGCACATGTGTATATCAGCATAGACTTCATATTCATGGAGTCACAAAATAAGAAATTACTTATGAAGAGTAAAGAGAAATGATCTGTGAAGTTTATCCCCTCTTGCTTATTTGAAGGCTATTACAAGGTAGGGACTCGTATGTTTTACTTTGTTTAGTTTTTCTCATTTATTCCCCTTATTTAAACTACTCCTAAATTTCCAGGTCAGGTACTTCATTCTTGAAAACTTTCTGATCAGATAGAAGCCAGTTTAAATGACAGCTCTTTGGACACTCTCCCCTAAACTTACCTCTAAAAGGGCATGGCTACCATCCTTCTTTGCCACAGCACTTCTATGTCAGTCTTAGTACCTTTAGCATTTTGTTGCAATTTAAAGTCTTTTCTGTTCATACCTCTCTACTTCATTAGAACTCATTTGCTTGCAGATGAGGTTTTAACTTGTCAATCACTTAATTTCCATGTACAGAGAAGTTCATGAAGTGTTTTCCACAGAGCATTTGAGTTGTGCTTGTTACCATTTTTTCTTTAATTTGGGGGAATTAAACCCATTTAAAATATAGATAATCTGGTGAAAGATTTTCACAATTGCTATCCAGACTTATCCTAGTCATGAAATCTATGCCTCCTTTTCCCCTGTGGCAACCAAAGCTTCTCATTTTGTTTTCTAGTGCTCCAGCTACTAAGAGAACAGTGGTAATCATGGATTTTTCCGTCCCCAGACCACACAAATCTTTACTAGGTTCATGGTACAGAGGGTTAGTACACTATCCCATGCAAAGCTGGGCTGCTCATAATTTTGTCTGAGATGAGGCTGAAGAGAAAGCAATCACATCACGAGTCGTAGTGGAAACCCACTATACTGTTGTTTCTGTCAAAAGCTTGTGAAGGACAGGAAAAGGAACACCTTCAGTAACGTTCAAACTTTAGGCCATATGTATTTGACTCCTACATTTGCATGTTTTGAGCTACAGATTGAACCTAATGCCTTATGAATGGGCTAAACTATAGCTTCCTTCTGATTTTTATACATTTCAAGTACAGTTCACCCATGTCTCCATGCAGGTCAGATTTCCACCCCCTGTGAAATATCTAGCCTTCTTCTACCTGACCACCAAATCACTATGCATTTTACCAGCTTTCTCAAATATATCTTATTTCTAGAAGACATAGTTGATCCCAGGGCAGTGGGAATAATCATTGGTGGTGAAGAGGCCCTAACCAGTAACTTTTAAAGCAACATTTCTAACCAATTACATTTTGCAGTAAATTTGTTCAGGCTGAAGATATCTAGGCATGACATGATACATGGAAATAAATATTACACAATCAATGACTTCACAACAATTCTCTGAGGAATCCTATTTGATCATTATCTACTATAATCATTACTAATAAAAATACTAGCTAAAATCAAAGATGAGAGAAGGTGAATAAATGTTGAAAGGTTTTCACTGAGTAGATCTTTCAATTGAATGACTTTAAAATTGCATATATAAGGGATTGAGAGATGGCTCAGTGGTCAAGATTTCACACTGTTCTTACAAAGGACCGACGTTAGGTTCCCAGCATGCAGAACAGGCAGCCCACAACCTTCCAAAAGACCAACTCCAGAGGGTTCAATGCTTTCTTCTGGTCTTTGTAGGCACTGCACTTGCATGCATGCAAATACAGATTCACACTTATACACATAATTAAAAAGTAAAAATGAAAATAAAAAGAAGACATACATGGTCTGGGGAGATGTTCAGTTGGTAAAGCATTTGCCTTGCAATCATGAGAACCTTGATTCATATCTTCAAACCCAGGCAAAGCTGGCCATGGTAGCATGTGGCTATTACCCAGTGTTCCTATGGTAGAAGACGAGATGCTTTCAGGCCAGCTAGCCTGACATGGGCAATGGATGACAAGAGACCCTGTCTCAAACAAGGTGGAAGGTGAGAATCAATACTTAAGGTTTTCCTCTGACCACGCACATGCTGTGACATGTACACACCCAAATGCACATACCTGCATATGCACACACATATCATATACATGTACACAAAGGGAAATATCCAAGAACTGACATGTATTTATATATGTATTAGTTTTGAGTTTTGAATTACAATGGACTCCACATGCCTTCAGTCAAATGCATGCATAAAAATGAATTTGGTTAACCAGCTGACAAGTGCATTGAGTTCAGTGTCCTGTGTGTAGGTTTAACTGCACATCTGGAGCCCTCTGAAGAATTTCTTGACTCTGGTGACAGGAGATGTCTTGGAGCTGCCTAGCTTCATGGAGTGAAGAAAACTGGGAGTTTAGCTCCTCCTTAGATAAACCTGCAACACCACTCTGCTTTCTTACCTTGTTTTCCCTGAGAAGCAGTGCTTCCAATATCCAGAGCTGCCTAGGATCCTAATGTGAGAGCTGGTTTTCACTGCAGGATTCTGTGCTTCTCTACTGCTGCTCTGCAAATAGCTGACCTTTAACTCCCTACTACATTGTTCAAAGTATGTCATCAGTTTTGTCCAATTTCATCTGTTCCCTGTGATCACTGCCCTCAGTGTAAAGTTTTGCATACGTTTTAGTACTTTCTTCTTCATTCCTTGTATATAATAGTGAGGTTTCATGTAGATATAATTCTGAATGGTTTTATTAAATAAGAAACACAGAGCCAAATGCAGAGTTAAAATCCCAAGAGGTCAGAGAGCAGTAGCTGAGAGCTGAGACCAAGACCGCCTTCTTACCACCCGCTGCTGCTGCCTTCCTTCCCCTCAGAAAGAGACCTACTTCCTGTCTCTTTATTGACTTTTTATTTTATTGTCTATCTTTTTATTGACTTTCTGTTCTGCCTTCTCATTGGTTGTAAACCCAACCACATGACCTCCTCGTCATTGCTTGTCTATACAGACCTCCAGGACTCTATGGTTGATATTGAGATTAAAGGCATGTGTCTCCATGCTGGCTGTATCCTTGAACACACAGAGATCTGCCTGTCATGTGATCAGGATTAAGGGCGTGTGCTACCACTGGCAGACTTCTGCTAAATGGCTTGTTATTAGCTCTGACCCCTAGGCACTTTTATTTATTAACATACAAATAAAATCACATTTCAGCACAAATAAAATATCACCATAGTTTCAGTATAGACCCCAGAAAAATGAATATGTCATATCTCTCTCCTCAACAGAATCCCTTCCATGGCATTTTCTAAGTCATTTATATGTGTTTACTATATTGACATAGAGATTCTGTTTTTTTTTAAACAGATATCATATAATGTAATCCTCATGTTTATATATGGTATAGTCTAATTCAAAGATGAGAAAATTGGAGCAGAGATCAATGTATTAGAGGTACCATAGCCCTACATAGTAAAAGTTATATTAAATCCCAAGCTGCTTGACAACTGAAATGGGAATCTAGTAATATCTATACTGGAGATACATATTTAGGAGGTTAGAGTCCAGCCCAAATTAAGATAGCATTTTTGTGTTCTTTTTCTATCGATGCTATGTCTATGTTTAAGTGATTAGTATTCAGGATCACTATATCATCCATTAAGCCTGGACAACTAAATCATAGTGCACCAAAAAGGCCCTTCAGCATCATCTAAGCTTCCCTCTACCATGGCTTAGTAGAAAAGTCGTACTGTGTGTGACACTATAGTCCCCCTTTATATGTATTGTACTTTTGCTGATCCAATTATTCATAGTCAGCTGGGACTTAAAGGTATTAAATGAAGACTTTCCGAAAAGACAGTTCATAAGTTTTAAATCATGCACCATGATGAGTAGCATGACAAAATTTCACTGTCGAGCTTTGACCTACTCAAGATATAAATCACTCCCTGTCAAGCATTGCTGCAACGTAGATGCTACCTGCCCTTTACCACTTAGCAGCCTCCTCCATTATCAGGAGTGGTGTACGCGTAACACTGTACCCAATTAGCAAACTAAATGTTGTTATAGATGCATACTTAGTAAAAAATTTGTATAAGGTTTGGTAATATCTGCAGTTTCAGATGTTCACTGAGTGTGAAAATGGAAACATTTTTCCTTCAGGTAAGGAGGTGCTATTTATTGTGTCTTGTGTGAAGCAACGGAATATAGGATCTAGGGATCTGGTGTGTTCATTTGTGAACTGAAAGCATCATACTAAGTGACAGCAATGAAAGCCAGGGACGACTTGGTTTAGTTGAATGCTAAGAATCTCTTCTAATTATATTTCAGCTTAGGGGTAAGATAAGTAAATGATTAGAAATCTGTATAATTGTCCTGCTTTCAGAAAACTGAAATAATTCTGATTTCCAGAGTTTGAATTGCTTTTTGTGTCTTTAAGTACCTGTACATCTCTATGTATTACAGCAGTCACCCAAGTTTATTTTAATTCTGTTCTTTCCTTCATTAAGTTTTTTCTTTATTCATCTAGTCCTTCCTGATGCCTCTCTTGTCTTGGTAAAGCACACATGCTAGAAGCAATACATGGATGACTAAATGATCTTCTTGTATATTTGCTCTACTGCTGCAGGAAATTATAAGTGTTTCAAGGGTAAACATAGCATGCTGTTCTTTTTTAAAAAATTCTCTGTGGTGGTGAATATTAAGCTTCAAATTGACATGGCCAAAGAATACATGGAATTAACATTTTTTTAACTTTTAATTTTTTTTGAGGCAGGGTCTCTTTACATAGTCCTGGATGTTCTAGAGCTTGTTTTGTAGACCAAGCTGCTAAAAACTCACAGAGATCCCCTGGCCTTTGCCTTCCGAGTACTGGTATGAGTGAACATTATTTTAGATATGTCAGAGAAGGTATTTTAAATGATATTGAATTTAGGTTTGGTGGATTGCAATTACAATGTGGTGAGTTATCGTCTGCTCCACTGAGGATCTGACTAGAATAAAAGCGAAGGAAAGGGGCATTTGTGTCCCAAGCCTTTTGCCCACACCTCACAGCTTGATGGGGATATCATATCTCATCTCATCTCATCCCATATACTTCCACTGGACAGAGACTGATGCCATCACCAGTGCTGGTTCTTAAGTCTTCAGCCTTAGACTGACTCTATTTTCTTCAGTCTCTAGCTGGCCTATTGCAGATCATAAAAATTCTCAGCATATAAAAATCTCAAGTCAGTTCTTCATATAAAATCTCCATTGTCTCTACCAAGTAAATATGGAGAATATCCATATAATCAGTGGTTGGCAAAGGATACGACACAAGAAACATTACTGAAATCAGAAAGTAAAAGTAACTAATACGTTTAGGGAAAAAGGAGCAGATTAGTAATGAGAAAACTTCCTGTGAACACTTTTCAAACCAGAACAGGGCTTACAGTCTCAAGTCTTAGTTTCCCTATGAACTTGAATATTGAATTAGTAGATACTTACTAAATATGGACCATGAAGTTAGTTTGAACATTGGAGGCTCCAATGAAACAGATTGTGAGCACAGGATTGTAAGCATACTATAAAAAGTTAAATTGTTTATTTTTCCTTGTGTTCTCTGGGAATATTTTTATACTTATATACTGATTTTTGGTTGATACCCAAACCTATAGGACTTTAAAATGTTTTGACATAGCCGGGTGGTGGTGGCGCACGCCTTTAATCCCAGCACTCGGGAGGCAGAGGCAGGCGGATCTCTGTGAGTTCGAGGCCAGCCTGGTCAATTAAAATGTTAAATTCATTAAGTAATGATGAAAAACTAAATGACTTTATGGAAAAACATCAGGGAGTTTTTCTTCCTTTCTGCTTATAGCCTACAAAAAAAATTATCTCACCGAAGAGTACTTCCATAATTACACATGGAAGTTATAAAATTCCAAGGACTGTGGGTCAAAAGCATTGTTTTGAAGAAATTCTCCAATTGTGATTTTCTTGATAACCTTTCAACTCAGTAAGAAATTACAGGAAACTGCAACAGAATGCAGGTGAGTGGTATGCTTCAAAACTGAGTTCAAGGCAGAGAAATGACCTCTTATGAAACTGTGGAAGAAAAAAAATCTCTACTTATGTATTAGGAAATGGCAAAGTATGCCAGCTAGGCCAATGTAGCTATTGGTTCAGTTGTAAATAAGGTTTTGTTTTAAGGCATTTATTCTCCTTTGTTTACCTGTCATCTGTGGCTAGTTTGGTGGCTAGTTCTGTGGCTAATTTTGAGGCTAGTTTTGTGATACGTGGAAGAGCAGAGCAGACTACAGAACCTGTTCCATATATTCACTTTTGTCTGTATTGGTTCTGCTAGAATTCAATCAACCCCAGCCTCAAAAATTGGAAACACAAGACCAGCAAGATTGCTCAGCAGGTGAAGTTGCTTGCTACCATGCCTAATTATGAGTTCAATTCCTGGAAGCTATATAATAGAGGGAGAGAACTGACTCACATCAACATGAGCACATGCGTACACTTCCACCGCCATCCCTACAATAAATTAAAAAAAAAGAGGTTTTAAAAGTTGAAACACAAGATCAAATCTTGCACAAAGTCTGCTTCTGTGTTTTTCCTCCCCAAATGCCAAATGATAAAGAACTGAATTTGCTCTTATAGAAACCAAACCATGAACTTAAAAAGAAATCCACAATTTCTAGACTATCCATGAAAATGTGATTATGGAGTAAAGGTAATCTCTCCCATTAACAAGACAGCTAGTATTTGACTCTGAGGAAAACAGCTAAGACATGCAGTTGTACATATCTATTTGGAATCGATGGCTAGTTTAGCAAATAGTGTTTGTATGATTAAAATTTATCACATCTTCTGACAACTGTAAACATTTATCAATTATAACACAGAAAAAAATGCTCTGAGTATCATAATGTTTGAAACATTACTTTCTTTTTACCAATGGATTTCATTGGTCAAATGGATATAGTTATTTTACTCTCAATTTCCAAACTTACAACTCCATTCATGAGTTGATTGTCATGCCTCATTCTAAGGATTCTTCTCCCGCCTTGTAATGCATATGGCTTCAGTTTCATTTGGAGAACTGATTACTGAGAAGCATGTTTGAGTAACTGAGAACATATAACGGGGTTGTCACATCCAACCCACGTCTCAACCTACGTCAAGGCACGTGAGTCAGTTTCTTGGTTTGGCGTCTATTGCTGAAAGTCAAAATCTTATGCCTCTGATTATTTATGAAGAATAGGAAATCTGAGGCTACTCCAGTCATGTTAGGGAAGATAGCCAGTTTTGTCCTGTAATTAGATCTTTCAGAAGGAGCATAATTATACATTATATTACATACTTCTCCAGGCTGTTACACACAGAAGGATCTCTGTGAACTTAGAAATAACTGTAATAACACAAATTTTAATGATTGACAGACATGGGTCAAAATGTAATCATGAGACCATGGCTTCAATTTCATACAAAAATTTTTATTGACTTGAGAATGTATTTCTTGGACTAAACACTTCTATGCTAAATGAATACATAAACCTTTGAAAATAAACAGAAACAAAAAGTAAAAGGAAACGCAAACTTTCTTCCAGATAAGTAGTACTATTTTACTAATCACTTAATTTTAAAGTTATTGTTTTCTGTTAATTTTGTGATTTTTATATCCACAAGCTTGAATTAAAGATTAGTTATTTTCCTTTACCTCATTTTCAGGCAGCCTAGAAGTGGTAATTTGAAGATGATAGTATAAAGAAACTAAATTGAACTAAGATAAAACTAATGGGGGGACTTCAATCAGCTTTTCTAAATGTAATAATCTGTTTTGTCTTATGACATAAGAGCCACATGTTCATATGGCCTGTAATCCACAGTCTTTTAGAGTAATCTAGATGCAGCAGTCTATAGTGAAACACAGGAATTTTAAATCAATACTGAAGTTTTTACTTGCTTAATTAATTCTAAAAGGTCAATGGTAATTAAGCTAAGGCTGATCTTTTGCACGGTCGGAAAGACCATCTTAAAAGATTGATTCATAATATAGTTTGTTGTAATGTTTATCAAGTGCCCAATGTAGGCCACCAAACTGTCACCACTAGCATTCTTCACGGGAACCTTCTCCTCAACTATTGTCTTTCCCTCTCCAGATTGGCGAGACATTTTCTACTCTTTTCAAAACCACATGAAACTTAGCCTTCCTCTCTCATCCTTTTTCTTCCATCTTTCCTACCTACCCCCTGTCTCAGAGGAGGGTCCAGTTATTATACACTAGTCTAGAACTTGTGAACTCAAAAGATCCTCCCAACTAACCTCTTCAGTAGTTGGGATTATAGGTTTATAATATTGTGCCTGGCTCACATAAAAGAGATTTACTACTGTACATATTCCCTTTCTGGCCGGCTTAAGATGTTAAGATGATAAAATGCTATGAGATAACAGCATCAAGTTATCCCTGTATGGAGTACCAAATGTCTGTATGATGGAAACTCTATGGGAAAGCTTTTTTAAAGCAATAGTAATTGTTTTGTTTGTAGATGTAGAAGATCCAGGCACCACTCTAAAGCTGGTAATTATTTGATAAGCATGGAAGCTTGATATTAAACAACACTCACCAAAACCAAAGAACTTTAGGTAGGAAGATGCTTCTCTATGTTAGGCATCTTTCAGTTGAATTCTCTGAGGCCTTAAAGTAAGGAGGCCTTATTTTCTTTGATTTGTACTGGTATTTTTCATAAACAAGAATTACAAAATTAAATAGTTATAATGCCTCTGCAAACTATGTAGTAAGGTCATTTTATTTTTCGTACTTTGAACTGTCATTTGAAGTAGACGATTGGCAATGTTTGTACTTTAATCAACATTTATCATTATATGAGAGTTTGTAATATATAATCAATAGAGTATACGATATATAACTTGTCATTAGTTGCACATATTTACATTAAAATGGAAAGATTGAGATACCCTAACATAACTATGAAAAATTCATGGGTTTAAGATAAAAAGAGTTATTCTACTAAAACAGTGATAACAACTCTGCAGTGTGTATGATTGGCATATTTATTAGCCATTAGGAAAAGGAAGTATTGTACTGGCTTCTTGACACTGAAGAGCTAAAAATACAGTGGTTTTTTTTTCTTTTTTTTTGTAATCAAAGTTTTAGCAGTGTCCAACCTAAAGTATTCTTCAAGTTTCAGTAGGAATGATTATACTAACTATTACAAGGACTGCAAGGGAAAGTTATACAAGGAAACTGTCTCAGAGATATTCATTTAGTCTTTGCAGTTGTGGGGGCTTTTTAGCAGGTAAGTTGTGTGTATTGAAAATTCCTGGATGTAAGCTCTTATCAGTGCCTGTATACCCGTTAGTAATAGTTGTGTAAATCAAATGAAGGCAAATGCACTTAGGTTCATGTGGCTTCTATATAAAATACACTTATAAGAATTGTGCTTAGTTTTCAGTGTTTCAAAGCTGTGCTCTTTTTCTTACCTGTGTTCTGGTCTTCATTTTTTAACAGATCATGTTGCTCTCCACCACATGACTGAAAATAATGAGCAGCAGCAGATATTGAACTTTATATAACATTTATTAATATAAACCAGGACCCTGAATGAAAGCAATAATTATAGCAGTGCCACTAATGAGGAAATATTTTAAGTGTTATGGATTTAATAGCACACAGACCTTGGCTGACACAATTTAAAATGACAGATAAAATTTAAAGAGTAATATTTTACATTTATGATCAATAAATTATCAGTAGTTGTGTCATGTAGAGCCTAATCACTAATATCATTTCAAAACCTTGGTCCTAACATAGCACACTTAATGCTTTATACCCAAAACTAATTTTCCTTGAAATGTGCTGATCTTTGTTTTATCCCAGCACTCAACTCCAACAGGCCCTCCCTGGGAACCCACAGGCCACTCTGACCATGAAATCAAGTAGACTAACTGCAGATCTTCACCTCTCTCTACATTCCTCTAAGTCCAGTCCCCTAGTCTCATTCCCAGCTCTGTAGTAAACCTTTATTTGTTTTGCCCAATTCTGATGTGTTAGTTGTTGTTTTTCCTTATTATGTTTTATTTTAGCATTAAAAAAGAGAGACAATTTAGGTTATGGGGCCTGTAGGTAAGGCTATGGCTTCTTTTGTAAACCTATGACTGAGTCAGAAAATTGTAGAAAATCTATGAGCCTAAGAGTGACAAGAGCTCCCATAATTCAACAAGATCACTCCAGATCCTGAGCTGAGTTAAAATGAAGAGGCTCTTGCAAAAACTGAGCTGAGGGAAGAAGTTGGCAGAGACAAGGATGGCAATAAGGGGGACTAGAAGAAGTAGTCAGAGTCTGGATCATTTGAAAAGCAGAGCCAGCACAGTCTGCTGATAAATTGGGCGTATGTGAAGTAGTCCAGCTACTATGTGTATAAAAGAACAGATTTACTGTATGAGTATTTGTCTGGAAGACTTCAAGTCAGCATACCACTGAGACACTGCTCATCGATGTTTATTATAACACTGTTCATGATAGTTAACTGATTGAACCCACCTACGTCTCCAAAAACAGAGGAGTGCATAAGACAATGGTATATATGGGAAATTTTTTCAAACATGAAGAATGAAGTTATGTAGTTTACAAGGAGATAGATGCAACTTGAGATAGTCTCAGAAATAAATATATCATGTTTTTTCTCACTATTGGTTCCTAAATTTTCTTGAGTCACATAAAATTATGAATGTGCCTATAAAATGACATTAGAAGTGAACAAAGAGGAATAAACAAAAGGGAATGGAAGAGGGAAATGGGAGAGGGGAAGCAAGGGAAAATAGCAGAACAGTGTTGGGGAGATGGATATGTTTACCATACAAAGTACACTCATAAAAATTAAATTAAATGGATAAACAAATAAATTCTTTTTAGAAAGAGAGACATGTGCTGATCTTGCATTCATATCATGTGACTGTATAGCTAGGGTTTTGTTCTCAGAAGTCTCAGCCTTGTGTATAAATTTGTGCTAACAACCCATCAGATACAAATAAACATGAGTATAACTACATATGTTCCCATTCTATTTCTATAGTTAGAAAATAATAATTATCTATAAAATGCTTATATGTAAAGGACTTAAGGCAAACCTTTATATATACTCTTACCCCAAATTCTCTGAGGCAGACTGTATTATTGTTTTTACTGCTATTACAATAAGTAGTAGCAGTAATAGTAGTGTTTTATAGAAGGCAAAACTGGATCCTAGAATGTAATTTGTCTAATGTTACATTGGTACTATGTACACTATCAATTATTATGCTAATTACTGTTATGCTATGTCTATACTTTGTACCATTATGGTACTAATGAGCCTTCCCATTATTTTAAATTTTTACCAAAATTATACCATAGTCTCCATGAGTGGTCTTTACAGTTTTGAAATTGCAGTATGAGAGAAAGAACAAAAATATTTTTCTTACATTTTCAAATTTCAGTCTCTACAAGTAGAAGACTTGTAGAAGTTCTTTACTTAAGGAAAAATTTCAGAATAATCCCTGAAATTGTCAATGTAGAGCATTAGTATGGGGGACGACTATAAAAATCACCACAAATCTGAATGCAAATGTAATTAGTGTCCTTTCAAAAAAATTCACTGCCCCAACATGACTGTGTTAGACATCTGTAAAACATATATTACTTACTTATAGAATATGAGTGAACAGTGGACAAAATGCTAGAGCTTGAAGAAATGTCTTTGTTGCAGTTACAAAGGGTTGCTTGCTTTCGTTTATCTCTGTGTGTGTGAAGGAACAAGTTCACATAAGGATGCAAACAAAAAAAAATTGACATTTCATGAGTGAGAAAGGCATTCTTGGTAGTATGAGTGTCAACTTGTCCTGTTTCATAAGAAAAAGTATCAATTGCACAAAAGCTCTGGATGTATTCAATAATCTTTGCTGAGACCCAGTCACATAGGACAGGTATACACAACTTTCAGGACATAGATGCTGCTTGTGTGACAAAACATTGTGATTTGGGGGTGCTCCCATGGCTTTGAAGTGAACCAACAGATGCATGGATACTGAAAACACAGTATGTTTGCACCATGGCATACTACTTAGCCTTTAAAAACAGTCTTGTTTTCATTTGCAACAATATACAAATTCCTGCAGGTCATTCCACAATGAGAAATAAGCCAGGCTCAGAAAGACAAATACCATGTGTTCTCATTTCTATAAGGAAGCTAACACAATTGTTCCCAAAAAAGAAAAGAAGAACAGTTGTAGATATAACCAACTGTCTTATTAAATAAGAAACACAGAGCCAATTCAGAGAAGAAAGCCAAGAGGTTAGAGTTAAGAGCCTTACCCTTCCTTCTTCAGCCAAGAGAGCTCTCTGAAAAAAGGGACCTACTTCCTGTGTGTATGTCTTTATATAGTCTAGCTGTTCTGCCTTCTCATTGGTTGTAAACCCCAACACGTGACTGCCTCGTCACTGCCTGCATGTACAGCCCTCCAGGTCCTCTATGGTATTGAGATTAAAGGCATGTGTCTCCAATGCTGGCTGTATCCTTTTACACACAGAGATCTACCTAGTTCTGTCTACCAAGTGCTGGGATTAAAGGCGTGCGCCACCGCCGCCACGCTCTTGCTATGGCTCTAATAGCTCTGACCCCTGGGCAACTTTATTTATTAACATACAATTAAAATCACATTTCAGTATAAGTAAAATACCACCACAAACAGTGGTTGACAATTGCTGGCAGGATGGGACTTGGGGAAGATGATTCAAAGGTGGAAAGATTTTAGCTGCTTGGTGAAGTCACCTTGAGGACAAATTTCATATTAATGCACCTTAAAGGTGCCTAGAAGAGCTTCTGTCCACTGTCTTTATGGTGCAAGCTGAGCATGCTCAGAATTATTCCTGTCTGCCTTATTATTGTTGTAACATAGGCTATATGACATTCAGCTAACCATACTCCTAAATGGGTCCACTGTCTGTAACACTGACCTTAAACTGAGCATGCTCAGTGAGGTACTCTTTAATTGATCATGCTTTAGAAGGTGTCCCACCCCAAAGTACTTTCTTGGATAAAATCTCCAGGCTTCCTTTGTTTAAGGAGAACATTTCTTTGAAAATGATTCCTGCACTCTCCTTGTCTGCTGCAGGTAACAGATCTTTTTCAACCCTTACTTTTTGACTGTTCTTATTTGGGGCTTTGTACTCACTGAGTTGCAAACCCATTGAGTTTGGCTATAAAACTTCTATTACACAAGAGGAAAAATGTTTTTTGGTTTGTGATCCACTGAACAGCATGGCAAACACAATAGTATATCATATGTATATTTCAAACTCTAGAAGATAACATTTCCAGTGTTTTTACTTCAAAATCTTAAGTAATTAAGATCATGGGAATGCTTTTGACTTGATTTAAGTATTCTGCATCATGTTTATAAATCAGAACTTCACATTGTATCCCATAAATACATGAAACCATAATATGTCAAATATAATTAAAATTAACTGCATATTTTAACAGCAAAATTTCTCTTAAAGAGCATTTATATAATAAAACATAGATAGATCTTTGTAGATTTTGTAAAGGCCTAATGAAATCACCTCTTTTGATTGATATTAGAAGCCGTGCAAATAACTTACCATCATCTAGGGGAACAGAACAAATTGTCTCTACATTGCTTTCATTCTAGGATTCTATAGTCCTAGGCATTTTCTTTCTCTTGAGCACAGTTGTGGCTCCAAACTCACCATGTCTCTGTTATTCCGTCTCTGTTCCCCAATGACTGTAACTGCTTCAAAATTAACCTCATTTTTCTTTGATTTTTTTTTTACAGAAAATCAAAACTCTATCTTCCTCTAATGCCTATCACTGCTTCTAAATTAACCTAATTTTTTCCTTGATTTTTAAAAATGGCTTTCATAGTATGACTTCACAATGGCTGTCGTATGGCTTACCAGGTTTTACATATTTACTAGGATACTGTATTTATTGTACTGCAGTAACCCGATTCTTTCTAGTTGCATTGCCTGGAGGATAGACATTTGTGTTCATCTCATCCAGCAAAAAGGGAGAATTCCCATGAGCTCCATACAGTACACAGACTCTTATACTGAGATAAACAAATAAGGAGAGATGTATTATTCAGGATCAAACAATGTATCAGTGTTTAAAAGAGAAAACTTGAATCAACAGAATGAGATTGAAAACAGAGCTTACCAACTGACAATTCAAGTGGAAACTGATGAAAATGCTCATCTTCACAACTCGTATTGGCTCTGCTGACTCACACATAAAGACTTGCTGTAGCATGTGATTCATACACATACAATACAGCTCTAAAAATATTCTGTTCTGAGTACTGCTACATTAAAACTAATAATATTATATTAATATTCTAATATTACTCATTTTATTACTCAGCCTAATATTTACTCATGATTATTAATTATGACATATGATTGTCAATATAGCATATTGAGTGTATATTATATCTACGTATAAGCTACACTGATGAATAAAATATTAACCTTCTTAAAGCACTGCAAAATTATGCAGAGAAGGCCTTTGGAAGTTTAGATAATAGTTTTTTTAGTAAACTCCTAAGTAATGGCTTCTACACAAGCAAACATAAATGAAAAAAATATATAGCAGTATTTGAGTGTATAAGCTCCAAATTGTGTCATTTTAGAAGACCAAGCTATCCAACACCAATGTGTTAGCAGAATAAGCAAAGCATTCCAGTTAATGGTACATAATCACTCACTCTGAAAAGATCATCACTTGAGGATAGTTATAACAATGTTTTAATAGACCAAGATGTTATGTTTTTACCTTTTCAGCATATTGCTGCTCGTTTTCATATCTTTTGTCTGTCCTAGATGTTCTTGGAGCTCAAGTTAACTGTTTAGGTTTTATCAGGAGAAATAGTTTGGTTCTCCTGGCTTACAGCACCAGAAGGGAATCATGTTAGGAGACAGAGTTGCAAGCTGTGAGTTGGGCATACATTCAGTCCACACAGAGTTAAATATGCCCTGAGGCACAGACATAAATAGGGGAATAACTGGGTTGGGCTGTCCAGAGTTTGGAACAAGTAATATTGGAAGACTGGAGAAATGGAAGTCTAAGGAAAAGACACGATGGTTGAAACTGAGAGTGGACCCAACATATTAGAATGTTCATATTTTGGGTTAACATCTACCAGAGACTATCTTCCAAAGGAGAATCACATACACACACACACACACACACACACACACACACACACACACACACACACGAAAATATACTAACACAGACATGTACATGATGAGAAATACAGATATACACATAAATAAAGTATTTTCAATAAAAAACCAAACCAGAATGGGGGTGGAAAGATTAAAAGAGCCAAAGGGTCTGAGAGTTTGCTGTGAGGTTTTTGTCTTCTAATGATGTCAGAAGCTACACTTACAAAGTCTCACTTAAATGATCATCCAAATGTGAGTTGAACAAGGAGGATACCAAAGGACATGCCAAAGTGAATGGGGGGAAATCCTCTGAGGCTTTGACCTTACAAAAAGAACTATAGACAACTAAGGAATGCTTGGAGCAGAAGAGGAGGTCTTCCCCAGGGAAGAGCACACCAATTGTTTGTCTACTGATAAATGGTCAGTCCTGAAAACACACATACAAGTACCATTGTATGGACTGGTTATATTTAGGAATATATATGCATGCATAGATATACATATATAAAGGCAATAACAATTAATAAAACAAGAGACCATGAATTTGAAGGAGAGAGGGGGCAGAGGAGCTTATGGGTAGGTTTTGAGGAAAGAAAGGGTAGGAAGAAATAATATATTTTTTAAAGGCACCTAATATAGATGTCTTTGCAATTATTGGAAGCATCCTGCTAACTAAGACCAAAACTTTACAAAGAAAAAAAATCCAACTAAATATTTACAGGGAGACTTGTCCTGGAAATGTCTGCTTGATTCACTCCTTTCATACCAGTGTCTATGTAATGGGTCAATAAGAAGTGTATCCCAGGCATCCTTGCTATCCATTTCTTCTCAGCTCCAAATTCACCTTTTTGCCCCTGTGAAAATAGATACAATGCCTTTAAGTATTTCCCTTTGCCAGTTAGCACCACATGGTTAAGTGGATCAGGAAGGAGAAGCAGGGTTCCTTCTTTGTCCCAATATACTTGCTCAGCAGGCTCCTACAGCTTAATGACTTCTCCAGTTTGGGCCTTGGCAGTTCAGAAACCTCCCTCTTGTGGTTCTGTAGCCACCAGTGCCTTCATGGTATATAAAGTATTTACAGTACTTTCTCTAGAGCCTGGAAAGGAGATTTGTACTTCCGTAAGGCAGATCTTCAGTCAGTTCTGCCAGTGTGATGCCTTGCTGTCACTCAGTGAGCCACAGACATGTGGTCAGTAGGAAGATTGTGATCTCAAGTCTGGAGTGATAAGACCTCTTCTTGACATTTCTATCTACCTAAAGGTAGCAGCTATTCTTTATATCTCCGAGGACTAAATTTCATTGGGTTCTCTTTATATATTACTACTCAAATACCCACTTAAACTTGCTAATTCCTTATATTAAACTTTTTCTGTTAGAATCACAGTTGAAACCAGGCAGGGACCCTGTGTGAGCCCAACATCGTGTCCAATGACAGTGACCTTGCTACTGGTCTTTCTAAGAGCTTGTCAGAAAAATCTAAAATGAGGTCTTCTTCTTCCTCCTCCATTCCTGGTGACTACATCTAGCCACTTAATGACAAGTTGGTGGCCATCAGAACACAAAAAGTCCACCCATGAACCTGCTCGGTGGTAACTACAAATACAGAGCAGTCACAGTTCGATGGGAATGAAACTCCTCTTACTCCATCCCCTGGTGGATGAAGTCGGGTATCAGGAATAATACAATCAAACCTGTTCAACTCCTGACTGGGAATGAAAGCAATATCAAATGGATGGTAGAAAAAAAGATACATTGAATATTAGTGAAGAAAGACAACAGGGTGATGTTAGCTTGGGCTGTAGTTCATTGTACTTATCCTTGAACATTGAACATTGTTTTAGAGAGTATAACTACTGCTAAATTGTACTATGTGAATGAAAGAGATATGACTGAAAAAGAAAATCTATATGATACATTTGTGTACACTACATTTTCTCTTCTGTAATCTCCGTGGGACTTCAGTTCTGACTGTGGCCATCAGCTCTGTATGCTGTAAACTGAAAGCATCTCCATTCAAATACATTTTTCTTTCTTTTTCTTTCTTCTTTCTTTTTTCTTTCTTTCTCTCTCTCTCTCTCTCTCTCTCTCTCTCTCTCTCTCTCTCTCTCTCTCTCTTTCTCTCTTTCTTTCTTTCTTTCTTTTTTTCTGAGACAGGGTTTCTCTGTGTAGTTTTGGTGCCTGTCCTGGATCTCGCTCTGTAGACCAGGCTGGCCTTGAACTCACAGAGATCTGCCTGCCTCTGCCTCCCAAGTGCTGGGATTAAAGGCATGTGCCACCACTGCCCGGCTCAAATACATTTTTCTATTTCTTTCCTGGGGGTTGCCTACCACCACAACATGCAATATCTAAAACCTTCATTCATTTAAAAATAAGCATTAATCAGTTTTAGATCAATTTTTACTGTCTGTGTGTGTGCCTATGTGAATTTTTGTGCATCATGTGTATGCACATGTTGATGGATGCCAGAAGAGGGCATATATCCCTGAGAAATAGAGTTACCGGCAGTTGTTAACTGGATGTTGTGAACCAAACCAGAGCAATAAGTGTTCTTAACCATTGAGATAGCTCTTCATCTCCACCACAAACATAAATTTTGAAATCCAAGAGGATTAACATCTTAGGGTATGTCAGGCTTACTGGGGATGGGCAGCTATGATTAAATGCTCTTCCATTGTGTCCCAAATCATGGACCATTTTTAACTATTTGTTTTTATTTTATGTGTGAGAGTTTTTGCCTACATGTTAGTCTGTGCATAATGGGTGTGCCTGATGCTTGCCGTGACTGGAGGAAGATATCACATCCCTGGAGCTGCAGTCACAGACAGTGGTGAGATTCCATGTGGATGCTTGGAATCAAACCTGTGTCCTCAAGAAGAGCAGTCTGTGCCTTTAACCTCTAAGCCCTCTCTTTAACTCTATCATGGACTATTTTGATGTGTGTTTTGTATGCAGTTCTTCAGAGACTCTCAGCAGTATTGAGTCCTTATTCTCCATAACAGTAGTAAGATGAGGATGACACATGCAATTGGCTTTCCTTCCTAAGTTTATTGCTCCAGTCCTCTACTTTTACTCTTTGGAACCACCGAAGTAAAAAAATGCATCAAGGCATTGTTTTGGGATTTGATAATAGTCTATATGTCATATTGATTAATTAATATTGTTTATTACTATATTAGTTACTCTCCTTGTTGCTGTGACCAACTCCTGTTAAGAAGCAACTTAAGGAAGGAAAGCTAAACTTCTGCTGCCAGTGTGAAGACATATATGTTGGTGAGGAAGGGATGCGGCAGGTTTTTCCAGCCCTCAATTGCCCACGTCTCTACAGATCTGGAAGCTGGGGCAGGACAGGATGAGGGGAATAGTTACAAATCACAATGTCCATCTGCAGTGACTGACTTCCAATAACTAGACCCAGCATTCCAAGGTTTACACAATTTCTTGAAGCTAGGGGCCAACTGTTCAGACACATAAGCCTGTAGGAGACATTTTATACCAAACCATTAGTAGGGTAACAAAAAATCCCTTTGCATTTTATTCTTTGCTTAATAGATGTGTTTCTCTTCTTCTGGTGTTATTTTGAATGTGGATGGCAGCGTGGGCCTAGCCTTAGCCTGTTTGGTCTTCTCTATTCACTTTTCTGCTCATATGCTCTTATACTTCGAATGATGATCTGTTCCCCAAATTCCCCCATCTGTTCTTTCTTTCCACTTCACTCATCCGTCTTGTATAATTTACATTTCACACTCTTATTTATGGGAGGGTATTATGGAGACAGAGTCTCACTCTATAGTCCATGTCATTCTCGGGGCTAAGAATATTGGATGTTCTTTCAGAGGACCCAGGTTTAATTCCCAGCAGCCGTATGCTATCTCAGAACTTTCTGTAACTGCAGGTCCAGTGGGTTCAACACACTCTCTGGCTTCAGTAGACAAATGCATATATGTGGTGCACAGTCATACATGCAGGCAAAACACCCATGCACATAAAATAATAATTAATAATAGTAATAATTTCTAATCTCATGTTATCCTGCCTCAGCTGCTCAGCATGGAATTAGAGGTGTGAACCACTAATTTAAACCATATAATCCATTAAAATGTCTATGTAAGTGTTCTAAACAGTTCACAGTTGCCTTCTGTGTTTCTTCCTTAATAAATGTCAGCGCCATGCTTGAAGTTACACAAGTTAGAAAGTTGTAAATAATTCTTCGTAACTCTCTATAACTAGCCCTAAGCAAACAATAAGCAAAAAATGCTGATTTCTACCTTCACATTTCCTTTCATTTTTACTCTGCTTCCCCTTTCCAGAGTCTCTGATTTATAACCAGGTATCCTTTTGTTTCCATTTCTGCTGGAGTCTTGAGGAAGGGAGCTCCCAGGAGTGAACTGAGTTAGTAAACAGATACAATGAAGGAAGAATAAGAGAAGTGGTGGCCTGCTGATTACTTCACTGTCTCAAGAGAAATGCTGACCCCAGCTTAGTGGCTTACATTCCCTAAACACACTCTAGTCATTTGTTGAGTAAATAAATGCAGACCTGACTCTTGAGGCAAATATAATCAATTTATGTGAGTGAGAACAAGAGAAAGAGAGAGTTATAGTGAGTTATACTTCTTCAAAACACTGTGTATGAATAAAGTACTTGCTAAGACTCTACCAGTGATATAGAGTTTGGTGTCTTTTTATCTTTCATGCTGGCAAATTGAACCTTAAACCTCTTTATGACCATGAGCATATTAGAAAACAAGTGGTCAACATTTATATATATATTAGACATTCCTGGATATTTCTGGGGCTGGTTGGTATAAATATAATGCTTTAGTACAGTTGTTTATTTGTTCCTGGGAAGATGTCATAGAATAGAGGAAAATGCAAAACTGGGGAAGGAGAAAAATGTGAGTTATCAGTTCTAAAACCTAACATGAAAATGTCCATTGCAAATTTCTTCCTGCTCATCTCTGGTCTGGTACATGTTTCCATAGACCTCTTTAGATACTTTTTGCAATAATGTAGAGAAAGGCACTCTTTACCATTTTATTTAAAAATTAATTACTTTAGAGAATGACATTTTATTACAGAAAGTAAGTAATTTAGAAACACAAGTTTAATAAAAATAAAGATTTTCTGTTAAGAACACCATAGTTCACATATAATTAGTTAACTTAGTAAGACGGGAATTATAGTTAGACAGATGCTGAATTATTCTCAGGTAATGCTGACTTGCATTGAAATTATCCATTCTTCAAGTGTGAAAATACCTATCTGCAACAGTTTATTGCTTTATAGGTCCATTTCTTTCATTGCAATTGTTACTGTCATCTCTATTGACATAAAGAAAGAAGAATTCTAAATACCACCAGGAGGTTTTCAGAAAGAATTACATGACTTCAACAAAATAATGGAGTGTAATTATTACTAAAAGTATTGACTGCATTTCTTGCCATGATGGTTGAAAAGACAACCCTTTCCTGAAAAATCTTTTATTATTTATATGAAACTTTCTGAATCAACTGGAATATAGTTATTGGGACTAAATTATCATGCTCTTTTTTATTTCTGCTCTGGATAGAAGCCAAAGAACAATAATTGCTTCTATGCATTGCCTATAAGCAGGTGACTCGCCATCTGGACATGTGTCCTCCACTTCAGTGAGCAGGGCTGCTGATAAAATGCTGTACTTCTGGCCTCCAGGCAAAGAATGGTAGGGGAGAATACAGTCTTATAGATCCTGATAATAACTTTCTTTCCCCTTAGGGATTTAGAGCCTCCTTGCATTTCGTGACAATTTTAAAGAAAAGATCCTAGACAGGAGATTGAAAGGTGGCTTCTCTCCCAGACATTCAAACTCTGGTTGCTGTTGAATGTTTCTTGATTTTTCTGATTGTAATCCAAAGTGTTGTCATAGTTATAGCCTCATAAAAAAATTGTTAGGTAGAAAGCTAAACCTACCAATGTGGATCCTTAATGGGAGAGCTGCGTGCTCCAATGGGAGATCCTTTTTCCATCTGATGTCATTTTATAGGCCCAGCCAGCAAACTCAAAGTTGCACTTCAACAAGCCATCCATCTTCTTTCTGTTTGTTGTAACAAGCCATTTCCTGAAATCTCTACCTTTTCTGTCTTCAAATCAGGGAACATTACACTCCCAGTTGTCTCACTGTCTCTCTGTGACTTATATGCTTTCCCCTTATGTGTAATTTCTTAATCCAATTGGTTGGACTCACCTGAAATTCACTATCAAGACAGTCACTGGTTGCCTTTTAGCCATTACTTGACAAGACTGTAATTAGTTGGGCCATTTTACACCTGCTTTTCCAGCTGGGGACTGTTCGCTGCCATACAGTGATTTGTATCAGAACTGAAAGGGCCTGATTTCAAAAGTGAGTTCACTGTATCCAGAAATAATGTAAAATTGTGCACATTCTACATGGTAGAGATCTGACAGCAAGAAAAATTCATTCACCCTTCCTTCTAGTCATTGCTTTTCTTACAAATTTATCTTTCCTCTACCATTTGATTCTTTTGATAGACTTAGTGAATGGCATCTAATAGAGAAACCAAAACTGAATCTTCCTTTGTTGATAGCTCATTGTTTAATAAATGAGCTTGATATTGCAGAGATGCTTCAGGTAGGGTGGGAGTTCATAATACTTATCATGACAAGTGGAACTAACCAATAAGAATATGCCTTTCGCCGGGCGGTGGTGGCGCACGCCTTTAATCCCAGCACTCGGGAGGCAGAGCCAGGCGGATCTCTGTGAGTTCGAGGCCAGCCTGGTCTCCAAAGCGAGTTCCAGGAAAGGCGCAAAGCTACACAGAGAAACCCTGTCTCGAAAAACCAAAAAAAAAAAAAAGAATATGCCTTTCAAATAAGTCAGCAGATATCTTTGATAATCCTACTTTCATAAATTAATTAACATGCTAAATTAATCCCCTTCAAGTTGCAGATTTTGTGTTTGTTTGTTTAATGCCTGATATGTCTAGTAATTTTCACAAAGTGTTGGCTGGCAATGAAGGAATGTGGTCCAGAAAAATGAAGTAAGATCTTCCCAGTGAATCCCTGTTGCCAAAGAAGAGTGCCTCAGAACGTTCCTTATCTGCAATACATTGTATTACAAATAATTTATCTTTAATTATAAGCATAGGTGTGTGTGTGTGTGTGTGTGTGTGCGCGCGCGCGTGCATATTTTTCTTGCATGTATGTCTGTGAACAATCCATGTCAGTACCTGAGGAGGCCAGAAGAGGGCAGAGTATCCATGGGAACTGGACTTACAGACAGTTGTGACCCACAAAGTGGGTGTTGGGAATCAAACCTGAGTCCTCTGGAAGAGTAGTCATTAATAAAAATATTTTAGTATGGACTTTAACACAAAGGTTAAGAGAAGGAAAGAGACACACAGGGCTGACATGGAGAAACACACCTGAGAACATGGGTGTGGGTTTCTCTAAGAGAGTCTTCTGTTGCTTTTTCTAATAGTATATTGTAGGCTGATTTACTGAGATTAGCTCATATTAAGCTGATATTGTCCATAAGGGACATAGAAGAATCAGAACTAACAGCAAGTTCCAACAAGTATTATATAAACATATAATTACTAATCAGGCAGACCAGGTAGGTTATCCTCAGAACCAGTATTTGGACAGTGTTTTAGGTAAACATCATGTAGCCCTCTCTTCAAATTAATTATTTGTATCAACAACAGCATTTGTAAGCTTAGGTATTGATTCAGAACTCTTAACTGAAGATGTAGAAATATCTGAAAGTCCTTCTAAGTTAACTTCTATTTAGAAAATAAGATCACATTTATCTCAGGAAATTAATATGCAGAAATATCATTCACAATTTTTAATAGTGCCCCCCACTTGTGAACTTGATCTGAAAAGAGGTCAAAACTCTGTCTCTGTCTTCCTGTCTCTTTCTCCATATCTATTGTTTTCTTTTTCATCAGTAATGAAAAGTTTTTCATCACCTTTATCATTTATTTGCTCCTAAAAAAACCCATTCACCATAGTCTCTCAGCCCAACTTCCTATAAAATTCTCATTCATCCAGCTTGTCTCCTTTTCTCCAGATTGACCCACTCATGCTGCCAGACTCCTTCCAACATTTGACTGTCCTGCTCGGATGACACTCCTTTACTCCTAACTCTATCTGGCATTGAACAACACCCACAATCTGTTATGAAGTTACCCTTTCTTTATTTCTGATGGTCCATTCTGAGTATTGTCTACTTACATTTACAGATGCTTTTGGATATATTTGATCATTGGTTTCCCACACTCTGAATGTCACAACTATTCCTCTATACCAATTCTGTTCAACTCCTGACATCTGTCTACCTTGTAATTAATTTTTATTTTTATCTCTCTGACCTGAACAACGTCATATCTCTAGAAAACCATATGTATAAATAAATAATTCTCATATATGATCTAACAATATATCGTCTATTTTTATTTAATTTCTTTTCATGTCAACTATTCACTTGTTAGTCTATGTATAATTTGTCTTAACAATTAAAATAAAATCTTCTAAGCAAGTATCTCACCCTAAACTGTATCTTTATAGCGCCTGGAAAATGGCCGTTGTAGAATGAAGACTCAATAAATCTATGCTGAATGTACTGTGTCTTTTGAATTTTGAGAATTGCATGCTTATTGCAGTTCTGGATAATGGAACTTCTATTATACTATTAAATAATCATAAAGAGTGTTCCCTTCTGTGAAGCACTTGGTTATATCAAAAGAACGATGTTCTTTCATTTCAATGCTCTTTGGAAAGAATGTCTTACATATTCTCTTTTGAAAATCCTTTATAATAACGACTTGTTAAAATGTAACACTTTCACAGAAATATGAATTGCACATAAATTGAACTCTATCTTGCCAAATTCAGGTTGCCATAGATATGCATGCTGAATGTACACACAGATACATTTTCTATGGCCACTTTTGGGCAGCTTACTTGGATTTCACTTTGGGAAGCCAGTTGTTTTGATACATTTTTATTTTTCAATGTTTGTTCAAGTCTTTCTTTATCATATAAATGTTAAATAAGAGCAAGTGGCTGGATGCCAAATTATTTTCATTATTTACAAAAAATAACATTGAAACTAAATGTAATAATTTTGATTAATTTTTATGTTATGGCTTGCCATGATTTTTGTTTCAAAGAGGGACTTTGATTGGAAAGATCAACCATATTACATTTACTTTGTCCAAGATGGTCTTCCTATTATGGTGATAATTAACCTGGTCAGATTTTATATATTTAATCATCATGGGTTCGTCTAAATGTCTGATGCCATATTTTTCAATTTTCCAAGATATTAGGAACATATTAAAAAACTGAATTAAGTGAATCACAATATGTTTCATATTAAAGTTCTATATCCTTTACATTCAATTGTGTGTGTTTATAGGATGCTGAGGCAAGAACAGTACAGTTATATTTCTCAGGATCTTTTGCAGATGTAACTCTAGATCTAAGTTAGAGTACACAAGTTCCATGTATTTCTGTGAAATTTGATTGTAGACCTGAGTTTCTCTGGGAAAGAGTCAGAGTTTGAGACACTGTCCTTGGGTTTACAGATTATAGCTTCAGAAGTGACGAATTTCCTAAGATCTTTGTCACCTTTCTGATTCTTTAGCTTCCTAATCACAGCAATATTTCCATAGCAGTCCACTTTGTCTGTATTCTTGGAAACAGTAAATTTTGCTTCTTCAACTCTCTTAACAATTGCTTTTCTATTTGATACACAATTACAAGTGCCTTCTTTTAGGTTGGTAATGTGGCTTTTGTTCTCTGCAAGTGAATCCAGTTAGTGTGACATCTCTCCCTGCAGTATCCTCTAAGTTCAAAGCTATTAACTATTAAGCCAAGATCTATAGGTACTTCTTGGGTAGGGAACTGGTAAATATTTGTTTTACAATAAAATATTTTGACCGCTAGTTACTTATTTAAAAAGCTATCTTTTTCTCACAATCATAAAAATTGCCAAAAGTCATTCCTCTTAACTAATTATTACTTTGTTAATGAGGTCTGACATCTGACTGAGTTAATGACATCTGGCCATTTCTTCATTGTGGTTCTAACTCTTGTAGATATTAGTCTCTGATTTCTTCTTTTCATTGGCATGTATTGTGTACATTTTAATTAGGAATAATGTGATATTTTGATTTGTGTCTATATTTGGTAATGATTTAATCAGAATAACTCATATATTCATCATTTTAAACTCTTATAATTTATTTGTATGAATAAATCCAAATTCCTTATCAAGATTCTCTAAACTGATGTAAATAATTTAGCATTTAGTTATTTAAAATAATGTTTTTATTTATTCTTTGAGAATTCCATATAACATATTTTGATTACATTCACTCTTCTACCCCTGCTCCTCCCAGATCTTCTCCCAGCTCTTTACCCATTCAACTTCACAGTTTGTCTTCTGCCTGTCTGTCTCTATCTCTACCTCTATTGATAAACCAGCCTGCCTCCAACTTAGGCTTGAAAGCTATCTTATATTAAAAACAAACTAGATTGATTCCTGTTTATAATTAAATCTGTTTCTCAAGGATTGGGATTACCCCACCTGTAACATTAACTACAAATGGTTCTGTACTGTCTATTCCAGAAAAGAGCAACATGCCTTTGTTTCAAAAGGTTATTATGATCATGTTGTTACAACTACCTCATTACGACTACATTGTAATGACCACCTTGCAACCATGTCTTTGTTTCAGGAAGTTGTTATGATCAATTTGCTATGCTTATATCCTGCTCCTGTAACCCTGCCTATTTGCCTGCCAAATCCCCCATTTGAAAACTCCCTACTCCTGAGCTATAAAAACCCTTATCCATGTCCAGTGCTGATCTCTTGAACCCAGTCTTTAAGGAGTGACAGCCCATGTACACATACAAAAAAAATTGCTTTAATTAATTTGGTCATGATGATTTGGGTTCCTGCTCTTTCTCCTCACATCTGTGGGGGTAATAGGATCTCTTTCTCTCTATCTCTACCTCTCACAACAAGGAAAACAAATGAAGGAATTCAGTTTGTGTTGGCCAACTACTATGGGTCTTGGGGCCTGTCCTGGAGTATGATCAATATACCAACTATCATTCCATGGAAGATACCAATTCTTCCTCTCTCAGCAGCAATCACATTCCAAGAACTCATTGGCTAGGAGAGGGACTTTTTGCCCACTTGCCACCCTTTGTGCTGGATTTTGCCTGGCTTGAGCTCTGTCCAGGTCTTGTGTAGTCTGTCATAGTCTCTGTGTATTCCTGTGGGCATCTACCCTACTAGATGTGCCTAGAAAACAGTTTCCTTAAAATTATTCACCACTTCTGATTTTTTTTTTACATTTTCTCTGCACCCTCTTCTAAATAGATCCCTAAGCCTTGAGGGAGGAGTGTTGTATAGATACACCATTTAGGACTGAGCATTCCAAAATGTCTTATTCTCTGCTTGTTGATGAGTTGTGGGTTTCTGTGTTAGGTTTCTGTAGATGAAATTCTAAACAGTCTTAGTAAATAAGAAACACAGAGAGAAATACAGAGGAAATAGCCAAAGAAATGAGAGCAATAGCCACGACTTACTTTAGCTTACCACCAGAAGTAGCTTCCCCAGAGAGAGAGTTTCTTCTTGTCTGACTTATTTTTTTAATTGCCTTTCTGTTCTGCTTTCTCATTGGCTCTAAACCCAACCTCATGACTTACTCATCACTGCCTGTCTATATAGACCTCCAGGTCTCTATGGTTGGTAGTGGGATTAAAGGATCGCGTCACCACGCTTGGCTGTGTCCTTGACCACATAGAGACTCTGCCTGCCATATGATCGGGATTAGGGGCATGGGCCACCACCGTCTAACTCTGCCTATAGCTCGCTATGTGACCTCTGATCTCCAGGAAAACTTTATTTATTGGCATACAAATAAAATCACATTTCGGCACAAATGAAATATCACCATAGGTTGTTATCTGCTACAAGACGCTCCTCTGGTGAGGGTTATGTGATTAAACTCATATGTGTATGAGGCATAACAATATGCCATTAGGAATCATTTTCTTAACATGTTCAGGCCCTCGCTGCTAACATTCAGTTTTATCATTTTATCTACTCAGTAGACATCTGCTGAGCACCTTCTCTGTGACAGCAGCAGGTCCTAATGAGCAGGACAGACACTGCAATGGGAAAAACAAAGTCTCTAGGCACATGTAACTTAGTCTTCCCCCATTGACTCACAGATTGTGTTAACTCCCCAGGCAGTTAGGCCACCAAATCAATCAATGAAATGTACATCAGAAGTTTAGGATCTTGGCAATACTGCATTATGTGGGGTGCTTATTTTGAAGCTTACATTACAAATTTAAAGGTTAGCCTGTAACTAATCCACAAAATGGGGGGTTATATTTATTTACTGTAATGAAGATGGGAAAATAGCATTGAGATGAATTTACTTATATGTGGATAAATCAATTTTAAAAATCAATTTGACTGTAGTGATAGGAATTGTAATCATTTTTACCTTTCCATACTAGTGCTAATGTGGAGAATCTGATGAGAAGCAGTAAGATATCCTTCAACAGCTTGCATTAAAATGAAGTTCATATTGTTATTATTGCAACATGTATGCCACTTAAATCATCTCACATGCTGGAAAGCCCTATTACAATGGTCTATCAATTTATCTGCATTAGAGACATATTTAAAAAAGGAATATAAAAGAGCCTTTACAAGTTGTAATAAATTAATTTCTGTTTCAAAAGTGGTAATTCTAAAATAGACTATACATGCAATTTTGTCTCTTAACTTAGAAAAATATGTGCAGAGAGTGTTAGAATATTTTTAGTTACAAATCACTTATGTATCAGGATGTTTTCTGTAGAAACTGTCAAGCTTCATATTATTTGTTTCAATGTGAATACAGGTTATTATGTACATATCTAATCACCGAAATTAGAATATGAATTTTATACTGATTTTTGTCAAACAGAAATAGAGAACTGTGACTAGTTCTTACATAAGGAATGACTGTAAGCAAGGGATGAATGTTAACATGAAAGAAGTCAGTATAAAGGGAAAGATCTTCATGCTGAGAGAATCTATTTGCATTTGTAAGTAAAGTTGCGATTATGTGCCTATACACATTTGACTGTATTGTTTTTCTATGAGACACGTAAGATTGGAAGAATCTAAAATATATTAGAACATTCTTAGCACAGTAGGAGGAAGGGACAAGGTTATGACTCTTTAAAACACACAAGACCATGGCAACGGAGATTAGTACACAGAATTGAAGTCTGAAAATTAAAGCATATTTTCCTGGAACTTTCATTGCAATCAAAGTAAGATGCAATGTACAAGAAATTAATGATAGAAGCAAAGGATAACCAGGCTACAATCCATAACCCCAGAGAAGCTAGGTAAAGAGGAGGACCCTAAGAGGGATATGCTTGGATCATCCCAGGAAGGGGAAAGGGTGAAGATTTCCTGGGTAAACTGGGAGTAGGGGAGTAGAGAGGAGGGGATAAGGGGTGAGAACATGAGGTTTTGAAATGGCATAAGGAAGAGGGATGGAGAGGGAGAGCAATGAAAGAGATATCTTGACAGAGTGAATCATTACAGAGTTAGGGAGAAATCTGGAGCTAGGGAAACCCCCAGGAACTAACAAGGCTAAGACTCAGAACAATGGTGGAGAGAGTGCTTGAACTAGCCTTCCCCTGTACTCAGATTGGTGTCTACCCTAATTGTCATCATAGAACCTACATCCTGTGGATTGATAGAAGCAGATGTAGAAACCCACAGCCAAGCTAATGGCCAAGCTCCTAAGTTCAGTTGAAGAGAGAGAGGAGGGATTATAGGAGCAAGGGGAGTCAGGATCACGATAGGAAAAACCACCAAGTTAACTGACCCAAACTAGTGGGAGCTCAGGGACTCTAGACTGACAGTTGGTGAGCCTGCATGGGACCACAATAGGCCTCTGAATGTGGGTGAGAGTTGCATGTCTTGATGAGTTTGTGGGTCCCCTGGCATTGGGACCAGGACTTATCTCGGGTACATGAACTGGCTTTTTAGAACCCATTCCCTATGGTGTGATGCTTTACTCAGCCTGATGGGGTTGGGGGAAGCTAGGTCCTGCCCCAACTTAGTATGCCAGCTTGTGTTGACTACCCAAGGGAGGCCTTAACCCCTATGAGGAGGGGATGGGGGTGAGATGGGGGGGAAGTGGGGTGCATGGGAGAAGGGGATGGAGGGGGAACAGGGATTGGTATGTAAAATGAAAAACAAAATAAATAAAAAACAAATTAATAATAGAAATATATAGAATGTAAAGTGAGTCTTAGACATGGAAAGAAGGGAATGGTAGTTCATGTCTACTCAACACTCTTCCATCTTCTCTCAAATGATACTGTGTTTTATGAAAGTTTGTCCACATCTATTGGGGACTTAATTAGATACTTAGTCTTGGCATATAACTTGTATCTGCAAAGGATTTAAATGGCTGAGAATGCATCAGAATGTTGTCTTATTTATATCTTATAGATATATTATATTATATATATTATATCTTATAGATACCAGGTGAATTTAGCATTACAGGATCCAGAGGAAAGCAAGCTGAAGTATGTGCATATTTGGGGGAAGGTGGTTGTGGTGATATTTTGTTTATGCTCTAACAAATGAAGCTTGCCTGGAGATCAGAGTGCCGAGCTAGCCACTAGAGGCCAGGCAATGGTGGCACACACACAGCTCTAATCCCAGCACTTGGGATCTCATGCCTTTGATTCCAGTACTTGAGAGGCAGACACCTTTAATCCCAGTACTTGAGAGGAGGAAACAGAAAGTGTTATGGCTGGGTGGAGAGAGGAAGTGATAAGGCAGGGTGGAGACAGGAGCTCAGCCCTTTCAGTCTGAGGACTCCTAGAGGTAAGAAGTCTTTCTAGTGTCTGGCTCCTTTACTTCTCTGATCTTTCAGCATTTACTCTGATATCTGACTCCAGGATTTTACTAAGACCGATTCGAATTCATGCTACAGGTTATTATTGGAAATATTAAATGATTTGTATTCAAAGATGAAGTAAAACATCTTAGCAATTGTGACTGTAATGATTAAAAAGCACGGACTTAGCCTCCTCTTTTCCATCTGAGTTAGTGTCAAAGTACACTTAGGCAAAGACGAGCCGTCTTCAGTCTAGTTTCTGTATGCTTTTTAGACTCCATCACCAAGTCTTGTCTTATCAAGTCAGAATTCTGATTATCAACCCATTTTCTTCAAACAACCATTTATATCCCATTAAAATTTTCTTATATCCCGCGGGGGAGGCTTTGCCCTGGAGGAGGTGGGAATGGGGGGTGGGCTGGGGGGAAGGTGAGGTGGGCCGGAGGGGGAAGAACAAGGGAATCCGTGGCTGATATGTAGAACTGAATTGTATTGCAAAATAAAAATAAAAATTAAAAAAATTTCTTATATCAAACTATAGATCAGACATAAAGTAGGGTTCTGCAATCAGGCCTAGCAGATTCTTTCTTGGATGGTCACAAGATGTCTGTTTTCAAACTCCCCAACTCCTGCCTGAGTACCCACACACTAGCTCCCTCTGACTTCTCCAAGGGCTTCTTCTTGTCTGAAATGAGACAGCATTTACATTTCTTACTCCCCAGGTATGCATATTATCCAAGCCACAGTGATTCAAATACCTGGGCTTCCTTCATGGCAAGAGATTATCTGAATAAAAAATAATTAAGAAAATTATAAACAAGCAAAACACGAGGAACTGGAAGAGATGTTTGCTATTTGTCTCCAGTGTGTTTGATCAGATAAAAACCTGTTCAAAATCTGAATATAAACCACTGAGTGAAAATAAGTTATATTCTTATAGCTCTATTCCATTAACTAAATTCAAATTAACATTCCTTTCGATAACCTCTATTGTCTATGCCATGTTAGATCCTGTGTTGAAAGAGTAAGTGCAGTCATTTTTAATTATTTATTCAGCATATTGTTACTTCTAGTCATTTTGGACTTATGTTCTTTTGTTGTTGTTTTGTTTGTTTTAAAGATTTTTGTTTAGTTTGTTTTGTGGAGAGTTCCTTATATTCACCTTATTTGAGCCTTTTAATTTCTGTCACATCAACAGGAATGTGGTAGAAATATTACTCTGCTCTCTAGTAATCAAAAGGAAATCTTTACCATTCAAGAACCTGACCATCTCTGTGGTGACCCTATCACTTTTATTACACTGGATTTTCTTTAAAGCCTGGTGTCCAAGCAAAAATAGAGAAATGCAATGTTATATGTAAAGAAGAAATAGGATTTTGTTATCTAAATTATCTAGAGAGTAAGTTAGATGAATTATTTAACTTTGGCCTGTTTTCTCATTTATATTGTATACTATATACTTAAAATTTTAATCACATTGATTAACCATATGATATATTACAGAAATTCAATGTAATATCCTAAGCAAAGACCTGAGAACTACCAACCAGCTCCAGCCAGCTAATATATACTAAAGATCATCAGACTATTATGTTATTCTTATCCTTTTTCTTACTGGCTCTCTAATTATTTTCTGTATTCTAAAAATTGGTTTTAAACATAAAACTAGTGTACACTCCTGCAGAACATGCTCACCAAGAATAAAGAGGGGAAAAAATCTTTATACTCAGTGCCAAGCAATAGGCAGTGAACAAACACTATGATGTCATTGAACTGAAAAATTCTATTTGAAGGTTGTCAATAAGAGATTGCGCTTTGACTTTCATTTCTCCTAAGGCTTATTGACTTTTCCCTTAACCTTAACTCTGAATGGTAATTGTTTCTAATGAGAATACCAAACGTCAGTAAAATAAACTATTTAGCTACATGAGTTCATTTAGTTTTAACCTGTTACCTTAGTGAATAACAATGGACTTTGATGAAACTTATATACAATATAATAAGTGTACATATAAGATATTATAGAGACCTCTTGTAATATAAGTCTACATATAAGGCATTGTAAAGATTTCTCAATTGTTAAAAACCTACAAAATGGCCCGCATTCTACTTTGCTTTTCTTCACTCTATTTTTGTCTACTATTCAATATATCACATCGTTTATCTTCCTAGTTTTGTCTTCCTTTGTGTGTTTTAAACACATGTTCATCAATTTGTAGCTCCAGGCTCACCTCTTCACTTCACAAAAGAAGAAATTATCATGTCATAAAGTTAAATAGTTTGTGAATGGGTAGAACAAGTTTATTCTATTTATTCTCTCTTCTTTGTATCATAGTCTCTTGGCCACACTATCCAATAGAAAATTAAGTACACCTTATTTCATTTATAACTGAATATATAGAAAGGCTTTCCCTTCCTATGGATTTGAAAGGAGGGTTCCTGGATATATTTTTGTAAGCTAAAACTAGTACATGTTTGTAGTCTTCATGTATGAATTAGTTGGATAAACATGAGAGTAAGTAAAGCTAGACAGGATTTTTGTTTGAAAACCCGCAGAGGTTTGAGGGAAAGGCCTTCCAATAAGGATACAAGTTTACCAGGAGTAAATCTCAGGCAAACATAAAGCAAGCTTGTTTGAATTCCTTCCTCCCACTTTCAACAGCTCACCACTTTTGCTTGTGATGGTTCACCTTGATTGTCAAGCTGGTAGGACTTGGAATCACCAGGGAAATGATGCTCTGGGTAGGTCTGTGAGAGATCATCTAGAACAGTGGTTTTCACCCTTCCTAATGCTGCACTGCTTTAATACAGTTCCTCATGTTTTGGTGACCCCCAAACTATAGAATTATTTCATTGCTACTTCATAGCTATAATCTTGTTACTGTTAAGAATCTTAATGTAAATTTCTGATGTGCAGGATATCTGATATGCTGTCTCTGTGGAGGTCATTGTGGTGATATTGTAATTGTGCTTAAATGTGATTTTACTTGTATGTTAATAAATAAAGTTTGCCTAGAGATCAGGGATCACACAATGAACCATAAACAGAAGTCAGGCATTGGTAGCCTATGCCCTTAATCTGATCACATGGCAGGCAGAGTCTCTGTGTGGTCAAGGACACAGCCGAGCGTGGTGACATGAGCCTTTAATCCCAGTACCAACCATAGAGACCTGGAGGTCTGTATAGACAGGCAGTGATGAGGAAGTCATGTGGCTGGGCTTAGTGCCAATGAGAAGGCAGAACAGAAAGGCAATAAAAAGACAGGTTAGATGGGAAGAAGCTCTCTGGGGAAGTGTTGGCAGCAAGGTGGTAGGATAAGGCTAGTCGTGGCTCTTCGCTAGTTCTCTGATCTCTTTGGCTATTACCTCTATATTTAGCTCTGTGTTTCTTATTTAATAAGACTGTTTAGAAATTCGTCTATAGGTCATGACCCACAGACTGAGAAATACTGATCTAGTTTAAGTTAACTGAGTTTGAGTGGGACCACTCTAATGTGACTCATTCCAGGTGTCCCAAACTGAATAAAAAGGAAAAAGTGAACTTTCTTGACCCCACCTCTACCCCATTATCCCATCTATTTCCAGGCTTCTTCATCATGCTAGTTTGTGATCCAACAACTAAAGGGCTAATACCTCATAGGAGGAAAAGTCCAGGACTTTATTCCAATGTCTGTGCTGTTTGCATTACTATGATATGTGCCAGGTCACCCAGTTTTAGGTAAAATAACCATGCACACACCGATCTGTAAGTCATCAATTACCTCCATAGGAACACTTAGGAAAAGAGAAAGATCAGATGGAAATGGAGAAAGATGGATAGTGTCTATTGATACAATAGACTACCATAGAGTGGGTAATCTATAAAAATGGCTCATAGGAATAGAAACCCAAGACAATTTAACCAAATGTGATTGACTTCTGCTGTAGACATCATGCTTATTCTACCAGAAAACAGAAGCACAAGTGAGTCTATACAAAGATACAAAACATAATGAGTAACTTTGCTTTATAATGACTCTGAGTTAACAAATTGAATGTGAGATCTCATTCTCAAATACAGGTTCCCCTAATATGAACTAAAACCTTTCTGGTAGTTCTGGTTCCAGCACGGCCCTGTTGAGGAGGTAAGTCTCAGCATAATGTTTGACAAAGACAATCAGATTCAACTACAGCAGATGAAAAGGTAGAATGTTGTCTGCTAGGAAGAGAGAAGCAAGACACAAGCTAACAGTATACTATAGGGACTTGGTGTGCTTCTGAACAAAAGCAGGTATCAAGAACTTACTTACAGGGTAGCATGTGAATAAATGTGAGGGCTTTCTCCTGCCTGTTCACAGAACTTCATACCACTTAAGGCACTGGGAGATTAGAAAGTAAGGGATCACAACCATTAATGCACTAGAATAGTAGTAGTTGACACTGTACTATTATAATACTGATTTTCCAAGGAAAAGTTTAACCTTATTCCTTTCATTGCCCCACCCATTGTAAATCTGGGGAGATGTGGAAAGATGGTTTAGCCAGTAAAGTGCTTGGTGTTTAAGAATGGAGAGTAGAGAATAGATCCTCATAACATACATAAAAACCTGGTGGAGATGGCAGCCCACCTATAAGCTCAGTACGTGTGAAGGCAGTACCCCTGGAGCAAACTGGCTAGTCTAACACAAAAGGCAATCTCTCAGTTTGCTGAGAGACCCTGCCTAAATACATAAGGTGGAGAGGGATGGAAAATGATGTAACAATCTCAAGCCTCAACACAGAGGTGTACCCCAACACAGTCATCCATACACACATGAACACATATATACATAACACACACACACACACACACACACACACACACACACACACACACACACACGATAGATGCTAAATCTCTCTTCTAACATAACTAATACTTTATCAACCAAGAAAAGGACAGGAAATTAATGTTACCTATTGTATGCTTCCTATGATTCTAGACATGATGCTATGTGCTTTACACACATTACTGAGACATAGATGTTGCAGTGATCCCCAGTTATAGATTAAGGATATTAGGTCCCATATAAGCAATGTGTGTTAACAAAAACATATGAGCAATAACATGTAAGGGTCAGCATTTGGACTCAGTTGGGCTGGTGAAATGGATCAATGGGTGAAGGTACTTTCTGTACAATCCTGACAACCCAAATTGAATCCCTGGAATCCATATAAAGGTGGAAGGGGATAATTAACTCCGTAATGCTTTCTTCTAACACACACACACACACACACACACACACACACACACACACACACACACACACACACACATGCTGTGGTGCCCATGGTCACGTCAGAGTAGCAGCAAGTGGCAATTGAACTTCAGGAGTTCGGCCCACCAGAATACAAGGCACGGATGGGTGAATCTCAGATAGGCATGGCAACAAAGGCTTCTGCTCCAGAACATCTCTTGCTGCTGCTGTGGCTTTATATGTTTGCCACTGCCATTTTTCTCTGGTATCTGGCATGCTGTGAATGAATATGGGGAGGATCCCCACTGTCTTTAATATAGTGTGGTTATCTCACGGAAATATCCTGTTCTGCTGGGCATTCTATCTGTGAGTTATTATGAAGATGATTTCCTCTTAAGCTGTCCTGTTTAATTGAAGTAATGATTTTATACAATAATACTATTAGTTTAAATAGAATTTTGATGATTAAGGTTTTTTTAACAAATATAGTAAGGGATTATGACAGAGGTTAGTTTAATGGGAAAATTAATATAGGTAAAGGTAGGATACAGTATTGTCCCCACCCCTGATAAGGCAGGGCCTGCAAAAGACAGAAAATAAGAATAAGGAAGTGTTATGAAGTTAGGACTTATGAGTTTCTCTTGAGGAGCTATATACACTATGTATTAGGTTAATGAGTAAGGAAAACAATCGAGTCCCAGGTGTTACCTCAATTTCTTTTTGATAATGGGAGATGTGTTCACGGGTTTTAGTATGCTTTAAACAATTGACTTCATGTAACTAAAAAACAAAGAATTGGATGGTTATGTAAGATAATTGGACAGAACCCTAAAATATGAAAAGTGAAACTAGTAACCTGTTTTTCTGGCAATTATAAAACTTCTGCCTATTTAAGCAGTTATGGCTGAAAGGCTCCTGATCTATGAGAAGTCTAAAAGATAAATGTTTAACTATACATGGGTTCTTGGAGATAATGTTTTTCACCTGTAATATGTAAAATGTTTAATCATGTAAGGGGAAGAGGAAACATGTTGTTTTTTAGCTTTATTCATTCTAATTATCCACTTAAAATAGAATGTAACATTGTAATTTTTACATTGCTTGAAAGATTCTGCTGGGGTATAAAAGCTGTAAGGGAAAAATACAGAAGTGAGAAAGAAGGCAACATGAAGGAGTGAAGAAGGAAGTCATCAGGAAAGAAGAAAAAGAGAATCACAGGGTAGAAGATAAGAACAAAAAGAATATAGGGGAACAAGGAAGTGAAAAATAATAAAATAAGCTAAGCTCTGACCCTCAGAAAAGTCCTCATGCGTCTGTTTGTCTGTCCAGTAGTTTGCCTACTCTGTGTTTCCTCTTCAGTTTCTCTGACTTGCTGTTTATCAGCACCCTAGGTGAGACCTTGATATGTTGGAGGTGTGTGTGTTTCCCTTTTTTGCCAGCCCCAGAGAATTAAGTTTTACTCCCTCAGACAGAAAAGTCAACTGAGTGACTGGTCCACCAACTCCATGGCTCCCCTTCAGTCCCTGAGCTGCTGAAGATTAGTGCCTTACAGCAGCACTGCGGTACATGTACCTGTGTTCTCTCCCTCTCCATCATGTACACATACACGTAATAATAATGAGTTACAAATATTTTCAAGTAAGAATTTGAGTTCAAGCCTAGAATTCCCCCAAACCTGTAATTTACACTTCACTGTGGTGCATATATAGTGAATGGACAAACTATATTCACTTTTATCTGCTGTATTTATGAAATAAGCCGATTCCATCTTTGGTCATTCCTTGTCACAATAATAGGATGAGAAGTTTGCTGCAGATAAACTCTTCTTAGGGACACAGGATACTGGCTTATAAAGCACCTCTTCTCAAGCTACATTAAGATTGGTTTTCTTGTCACTTTAGACTGAGTGATGTGACTCCAAGTTGAACTACTGAATACTTTCTTCTCAAGATGACCAGCCAAGCCATGAAGTAAGACTGTGATGATAACTCTGCTCTCGGCCATGTGAAAGTCTCTGAGGAGTTAAAGGGTTACTTCACACTCAGACTCTGGTTGGTAGGGTCTCAGCCACTGTCTACTATTCACAGTCACACAGTTACTTCTGCGATAGGGTTTTCACTTGTGACCTTCTTAGATAAGAGCTATACTTTCCTCGTCGAGCTAAAATTTCTCTTCTTATGCCTATCATTTGCTGGTCCTATTTAATTCCTTGGGTTCTTTCACAGAAGGCCTAATTCTTCCATGTAGTGATTCCCTGGGTGATGAAAGATCCCACTGATTCATCTCATGGAAGTAGATACTATCAATTTTTCTAGTTATTTCATGTGTAGCATGGTTCCCATAGTCATGGTCATCTTGTAAGTAGACTTTGCTTTTCTTTAAAATGTCTCTTAAAATATAGTACCCATGTCCCATAAAGTTGTCAGCTCAAAATAGAAACCACTAGCTTCTATATTCTACTCACTGAGTGAAGTTTTAAATTATACAGATGTAATCTTTATTTAGTAACATGGTATCATTTCACCACATAGTGCCAAATATCACTTGATATTGTGCTTTTTAAAAATCCTGTTGCTAAGCCATGTTTTGATGTCTCCTTACATATTTTTCCTTACTTCATTTTTTTTATTTTGAAAATGTCACATTTCACTTGTACTAGATGATATAGTGCGATGTGTGCACTTAAAAAACAGTATTATAAACTCTTGTATAGTCTTTACTCACTTGTCTCCAATGATAATAATTTGTAATATCATAATAAGGATATTGACACTAAACAGTGAAGATGAAGAATATGTCCATCACCGTGGGACTCTTCATATCAACCCATGGTTTTGGAGGGATGCAGATTGCTGGTCCCATTATTTTATCCTGAGGTGAAGCTGAATGAACATAATGCCATGATGGAGAGAAGCAGTTCACCTCAAGACTGCTGGGGAGCAGAAAGGTGGGGAGAAAGAGATTTAAGTGAAGATAGTCCTCGAAGGACACCACAGTCATCTAATGCCTCCAACTAGGCCCTTATCTTAAATATTCTACCATGTCCCAATCAGACTTCATCAAGATGATACATTGATTGGATTCTTTGAGGGAAACTTTGTATCCAAACCATATCATCTATACCTGAGTCTACTGTCCTGCTGCCAATTTTTTCTTTAAGTCTCTAGTGGAAGACTGATAGCAAAGCACACAAAAGCATGGGCAAACACCTCTCTGTACAGAGTCTCTTATATTCTCAAGTGACCTGGGCCCTGTACTTGACCGTTCAGATGTGTTCAGCCTTAAGGTGGATTCCTTTTGATTGCTTCTGACTGCGTCATTTCCTTTCAGGGCTTTGGTGCTTGGCCATCTGTTTCTTGGTCTTCACTCAACTTGGATCTCAGGAATGCTCAAAGAAATTTCCCTTTAAAACTATTTGGCTTTTTTTAATGTTAGAATAGGTGCAATATTATCTTCCAGCTTGCTAGTGCTGAGTAGAATAAAACTCCTTAGGATATGTGTCATAGTCAGTTCACAAATAACACTATCCAGGAAAAAAGGAAAATGTGAAGTTAAACTCCATGATTACAGACATTTGTTGGAAAACACCATAAAGAACATGAATAAGCAAGCCACAAAACAAAACCTGATGATCATCATGCTCATCATGCTATCTAGCATCAACAAGGCATCAGATGTAAATCTGCAAGGAAATATTTAACTTGATAATAAAATGACAGACAACACATGAAGAAAAAATAAAAAACAGTAAATAAGTACTTCCAGATAAAAATAACAAAATATTCAATAAATATTAAAGCTATGTAATTCTTCTATCCTGAGCAAAACAAAAGAGGAAACTACAATGAGCTACCATTATACAGAGAAGAATTGCTGAAATTAGGAAGACCAACTGCCTAAAGTTTCAAGCAGGACTTTGTATTGGTATAGCCACTTTGGAAGAAAGTTTGACATCACCTACTCATGCATTTGCTATGATTTAGCAGTTTATCCTATAGGCATTGAAAAAAAAGAAGGGTATGTATGAGGGTGCAGGCATATGTGTGGGTTTGGTGTAGACATTTGTAGTAGCATACTCTTTAATAGTCACATTCTGGAAATTACCTAAATGTTTCTTAGTAGAATGAAAAAAGAAAGTGTAGTAAGTTTATACAATAGAATTCTAAGCAACAGTGAGAATAAACTACTTCTTGACCATAGGTTGTTGAGTAAAAATGGCATGCACAGATGAATTCTGTCAATCCATTTATACAGCACTGGGGACAATGAAAAACTAAAGCAGCATGCTCAGAGTCAGGAGAGAGGGACTCAAGAAAGGAGACTAGGGATTGGGAGGGTGGTCAGAGGATTGGGGAGGCTGCTGTCAAACAAGCAATGTCCCATTTATTGATTTGGGAGTTGGCTAATTGGCTGTAACCATTAACTGAATTGAATTTGTAATAATTAAATGAATTGAATACTTATCATTTGACTTATTATCTATTTATGTTCTCAATAGAAGTTGTAGTTCATTAGCAGGATCCATTTATTTAAATTTCCCAAACTTCTCCCTCTTCATTTTCTCCTAACCAGGGATGGGTGGATTGTTGTTTGTTTTTGTTCTTTTCGGGGGCCTGCTACCTAGCTATCAAATAAATCACACATGGAGACTTATTCTTAATTATAAACCCCTGGTCTTAGCTTGGTTTGTTTCTTACAAGCTTTTCTTAGCTTCAAATTATCCCATATGTCTTTTGCCTCCGGGCTTTTACCTTTCTCTATTTTTATATACCTTTCTTTGTTTCTTATTCTGTGGCTTGCTGTGTAGCTGGGTGGCTGGCCCCTTGTGTCCTCCTCCTTCTCTTGCTCCTTGATCTTTTCTCTCCCAGATTTCTCCTTCTATTTATCCTCTCTGCCTGCCAGCCCCATCTGTGCTTTCTCCTGCCTTGCTATTGGCCATGCAGCTCTTTATTCGACCATCAGTTGTTTTACATAGGCACAGTAACAGAGCTTCACAGAGTTAAACAAGTACAACATAAACAAAAGTAACACACCTTATAATAATATTCCCCAACAGATGAATGGTGAATGAAGGAAAGGATTTTCCTGGACATCCCTTTTGGCATATGTGCCTGTGGTTTTTATTGGCACATCACAGTCTTGTCCTGACTGGGGTTATATCTAAGGAGTTCTCTCTGACAGCTTTGGGTTGGTACCCTCTTATGCTGCTATAAAAATCACATCCCAAATCTGCAATATTTTTTACAATATCTTAATGTTTATTTTTCCAAATACAATGAGTTTCTCAATTTTGTGTTTCCATCAGTATATCTTTCCACATTTTGCCATGGTATTGCAGCCTGGTGAAATCATGACTTGCAAGTGGGCATGTGAAACATCCATCAAGAATCACCTGCTAGAGTACAGATCTGGATTTCACTTGGCTGTGAAATATGTTTGCTATCAGAACTCTAACACCTCGAAGCGCTTTGTCAAAAAGCTACATAGGCAAGTGTCAAGCAAGCTCTCTTTCTGGTCTGCATAGGGCTGGTGTCTCAATGGTCACTTGTGTTCTGCACTTGAATGAAGCTCTTGATCTCTCTTACAGCTCAGCTTCCAGGGATGTCCCTGCTTATGTATGGAGGGTAGAGTTTTTCAATGACTCTTGCCCTGGATGTTTCACCTTCATTTGCATTCATGATTAGATTTTACATGATAAAAAAGATGCTACAAAGGCAAGTGAGGTCACTGGTCAGATGACCTGGATATGACCAAAAGTAATGTTATTTGGGTGGGATAACTGATCACATGAGCCCTGTAAGATAATTTTCTCCAAAAGACTACAGGATAGCATGTAAGGATTAGAAGCCAAAGAAGCATATCTGGATTTCAGAGACATGTGTAAAGGACCAGAAAGTGGCCACTGGTTACTGATAGCGACAGCTGGCTGAGAGCCTAGGTGGGAAGATAACCTATCCTACAACTTCAATAAACTGTGGTCTGCTGGCAATTTCAGAGAACTTCAAAGTGCTTCTCTAGCATCTTCAGTCAAGAACCCAGTTCTACTGATAACCTGCTTCTGGCCTTGGGGGACGTTATGGTTGTTTCAGTATCCTGCAAAGTTCACTTGTTGAAATGAACCTCCAAGGTAACAGTACTGATAGGTATAACTCGGGGGGGGGGGTGCTTAGGTCTTAAAGACTCTGCTCTCATGAATGGATTACTTCCATTCTAATACACAGAGTTAGCATCTTGGAAATGGGTTGTAATCAAAGGATGAGCCCATGTCTCTTTCCCCTCTAATGCTGCTCTTTTCTTACCTTTCCACCTCCTTTTATGGGACAATGCAGCCAGATGTGGGCCCCTGATCTGGGACTTAGTAACTGTCAGAACTGTAAGAAATGAATTTCTATTTTTTGTAAATTGTCCAGTCTTAGTTATACCACTGCAGTGGCAGGAAAAGAGTAAGACCATAAGCAGAGGACTGGGTCAAACCTAACAAGACTTCTGGTATACAAAACTACAGAACAATAAATTGATATTTACTATCTAACCTGGTCATGGCAAATAGGATAGTGAACTTATAATATGCTTCTGACTCAATCTACTAAGTTTTCCACAATCTTTCATGCAACAATGAACATACTCTCCTAGAAGCAGAATCCATGTTTTCGTTGATTTCTATAATATAACAAACAATTGTGTTGAAGGACAGGTTGGCTTCTTACACAGTTTTTAATGAAAATTTAACAGTTCATCATTAGGGACACGCTATCGATGTTTTAAAACTCTAAACAAAACTTAGAAGTGAAGACTCTGTTCTTTCAAAGCCATCGAGCCTATTATTATCCTAAGTTCAAAGTACCTTTTAAAATGTTGTTTGAGACTGTATTCATTAGCCAAGAATAGGTGTCACTTTAGAACGCTAACTGCAGAGCGCTTTCCTTCTTGCATAATCAGTTTCCATGTATTATCTGATGGATCTTTATGACAACCCTGCGCGGTACTGATTGTTATGCTTAATGTAAAGATGAAAAACTTGAGATCCAAGACATCTATAATTTATGTTCAAGGTCACCTAGCTAATAAAAACCAGAAATGGGATTGGAAACCAGTCACTCCAGCACTGTCTCTCTCTTAATTGCCACACTTTGCTCTCGCTTGGTTCAGCGACGATAACTACCGAGTGGGTCTTATATCTTCTCTCGCAAATCTTTAAATAAAATTGCAATTGACAGAGTGATTACTCTGGAACACTGTGTCATACTGAATAATGTTATTCTAAAAACCCCTTGAGAACATCTCCGCACTATATCTATTACAAGGGTTTTGAGGGTTATTTATTTAGCGAATGAATTTTCTGTTCTGATGGGCACTGAAGATAAAATACTAGTCAGATTCAGTTGTTCCCAATGAAGAATCCCACAGCATTGGTTGTGGATCCCTATCCTGTATTAAAAAATAAGCACCTTTGTATCTGAGTTGAGTAGATTATCCCTGCCATCAGATACCTGAACACCAGCCTGGGGAAAAAGAAAACTTAAGAAGGAAATGTTTGGTTTAAACTCAGTTTCATAATGGGGAAGGGATGATGGCTTGTGCTTTAACTATGGAAGCAGGATACTGTGGTATAGATTGTTACATTTCCATAATTCAAGAAGCAGTGATGTGCAAGGCTCTAATGCACAAGCGTGCCACCAGTGACTGGCACCATCTACACCCTTACCTTTTAAACATCCCCAAACATCTCCAAACAACATCAACAGCTGGGGACCAAGTGTTCAAACATCTGTGCCTATGAAGACAATTAACATTCAGCCCCTGCCCATCATAGGCCTCAACTGCCTCATATGCAACAGTGCTTTTGGTACAGCTTCAAAAGTCTCTGTAGTCACACAGTCCCAACACTCTTACAAAGCTCAGTGTCAAAAGTTTAAGATGAAAGACAATCTCTTTACTGTGATGTCCTGTGAAATAAAAAAAAAAATGATATAGTCCCATCATTGTGTGTCACAGTGTAAACATCCTCATCCGGAAGGAGGAGAATGGTATTCAACAAGAGAAAATCTGAAGAAACAAGACAGGAAACCATCAGGACAAACACCAAACGCAGCTGCTCTAAGTATGGATTCTAGGACTCATGACATCATCACTAAAGCCCTAGTAGACTTAGTTATCCTCATAATCCAGCTGTTACCTCTGCAGTGTCTTACCCAAGTGTCCCACATTTCTGGCATTGCTAGTATCCTGAAGTCTCTATTGAAACTTGGACTTTACTTTCCCAGCTTGACAAATAGCTCACTCAGGAACTTTGTGCAGGGACTTCAACTCTACTGCAATGTGTAACACATCTGGATTACTTGCCAGATCATGCTTCACTTTTACCTAACTGTAACTTCTTACTTAACTGCTGCCAACTTGAGATGCAGTGTAGGTAGGTTGGACCACAGATGCAGCCACCTCTGAGTACCTGCCTGTCTAAATCCGGGAAGGCAGGGTACCAGGTGAGTCTCTCACTTGAAAATTCTAAATGAGCTTTCACTGTGATGCCCTGAAGCTGTCTCTAGCCGAGGGCTTGCCCCCAGGGCACCTCTCCTAGTCTCCCAGTGCTAAAGCACTGATCTCTTAAACATTTACAGCCACTCCACCAGCAACAATGCTAGCCACAGCATTTCTCCTCACCCATGCTCCTTTCCTTGACAAACTACATTTTTCATCTCTTTCTGTACTGTTTTCCATTGTAAATCTAAAGCAGTGAGCAGGAATCCTGCTGCTGCTTAAATGCTATGCTGTCTTGAATTTCTTCCATCAACAAATCAGTCCATCTGATTTAGTCTCACACAGAATGTAAAGATGGGGACAGGGAAGGATGAGATTCTTTGCCAGAACATGATATGAATGGTCCAATTCCAGGTAGAGTTCTATTGCCCTCTGAAACTTTATGAGCCCAGCCTTTACTATCCACATTTCTTTCTACAGTCTGCTCTCATGAGTCCTTGTCAGAGTGGGCCTATGATGCACTGCTTACAACATTCTAAGCCTCTTCTATCCCATTCCCCCAGACTCTTCCATATCTCCCCCACAAAACCTGCTCCAAATGCTTAAGACCCATTTGGTAACATGTATCACAACCCCACTTCTGGCATCAATATTCTGCCTTTTCCTCATCACAGCAGCCATGTGCAATGTGACCAGAAGTGATTTAAGGGGAAAGGAGTTTAACTCACAGTTTCATGGCAGAGGAGGCAGGGTGACTGGGGCTTCAGTTGTGATCGCAGAAGATTGCATCTCAGCTTGTTATACTTCTGCAGATAAAGAAGCAAGCAAGAATGAATTCAACAAGAACTGTCTGGCTCTATCCCATGTGCCTACCCTCAGGGACCTACTGTTCCAGCCTGGCCTCATCACTTAAAGATTCTACAAAGTCCTAAAACTGCACCACCCGTTGGGAACCAAGGGCTTAAACATATGAGTCTCTGTGGACAATTCACAGTCAAGCCATGATGCTTTGCCAAACACAAAAGGATACATAGCACACACAAGTGCTGCAAGTGTCTATTTGTAGGGAGGATTGTCCCTTTAAACTGTTTCTCCATTATGAAAAGTAGATGCTCCCTGAGAATGTCTTCATGAGGTTCCATTTAACTGAGTTGAATGCCCTAGTCAAGATTCAAGTTTGAAATGAACTGGATTGCCTTGCAGAGATGATAAAGGTAAGGACTTAGAGTGAGAATAACTTTATTTAAGGGAATTCACTGTTCACCACTCATCATATTAAATTTTCTCAAGTGCTTATTATATTCACCTTTAGAGATATTGAATAACCCTTAACAGAGCATTAAAAGTGTACAAACAAATGCATGCATAATGTGTGTGTGAGTGCCTACAAACATGCATAATGCCATTTTATGGCCAAAATACTTTATAGAGTTTCACTTGTTAAATGGGGAAATGTGGAAGAATTAGAAGCAAATATTATGAAATGAGATAATTAAGTGAAAATTTCTCCTTCTGGTCTATTTCATTGTTAGGGAATGAACATTGCAAAAATCTATAGCAAACTGTTCCAAAGTGTATGTTAATGATTTTTTAAAAGCATTTTAAAAATGGTTTACTTAGTTTTATTGCATTGAATTGGTGTTATGTTTACATGTATGTCTGTGCAAAAGTGTCAGGTCCCCCAAAACTGGAGTTGCAGACAGTTGTAAGCTGCCATGTGGGTGCTGGGAATTGAATCCAAGTGCTCTGGAAGAGCAGCCAGTGCTCTTAACGCCTGAGCTACCTCTCCAGCCCCTAATGCTAATGATTTTACCCTACAAATTAACACTATTACTAATTTATTTCTTTGACTAGTACAAAATATCAATCCTCATTTTGCAACACATTTCTAGAGTTGTGAAATACATCAATGTAGCAATTTGTACTGCAATAAATATCTTGACTTGGTATTAATGAGCACTTAAGGAGATATTGGAGTCAGAATTTAAATATGATAGGTGAATATTTTTTAAAAAATCTCAATATCTAAATTACCAAATTCTTCTCTGTACTTCTACTATCTGGTTTTAAATTAAAACATAAAATACTAACCATATGGACCCAAATATCAGCTATTCTAGGTTCCACCAAATTGAGGATGAGATAAGTATTGTATAATTATTTAGCTTGATTCCTAAAGGATTTCTATAACATTTCCTCAGTAACTTCATTCATTTTTGGAACAGTCAATGCTCTAGAAAGAGTATATGCCACTGAACAGTTCGTATCCCATAGAAAATATTCTTCTTTATAAAATGAGCTGCTTCTCGTGAGAATCTGTTTGCTACTGCTTCTTTATGGAACCGTTATTGACTGAATTTCATGTATTCTATAATAAAAGGAATAGTTTACTTTTAGACATATGTGAGTGCTTTAAACTCTTATATCTTCCAAACGTTAAGTTAGATTAGTTATTCCTTACTTACAAGAGAACTTGTTTATGGAAAAAAATAGTTGAAAGTTGAACTCCTTCACATCCCAGGCCTAATTAACACCAGTTTCGTAGAAGACGGAGTTTTGTGGTAACCAAACCCCGGAATAGTGTTCGCTGTTGCCTGTACAGTACTAATTCTTAGTAAAATTGAAACTACTCATGAATAGTTAACATGTGTTACAAAAGTAAAATCTAATACTGCAGTCATTCTTCATCACTCTTACTAAATTAATTTAATATAGATGATTATCTGCTCTGATTTCACCCTTTGGGAGCCACTGTGCAATGTAAATTTAAGCACATATGATATGTATTGTATATATAGATACTTTAGATATATAGAGAGACATAACATTTTCCATATAGGGCAGTAAGGGAAAAATGAGATAATAAACAATTTAATGGTGTTAGACACATTGAATACATTAGCATTTGATTTAAAAAAAAAAAAGTCCCTCATTGCTATAAAAAAAATAAGCTGGCTTCCTTCTAAGGATGGAATCCAAGTTTAGGTTTTAGCTGTACAAGTGAAGTGCTAACGCCCTTTAACCCAGAATCCTGTGTTCTACTTCCAACTTTATAAATTAGCGCGGTGTTTCTCTTTTATTTTTAATCTCTCCACAGCTATCCATTCTCTGTGAATACCATTTAAATAAATGACTTCAAAGAAATGCATCTTATTGGTAATATTTGTCTTCATTTCTCAATTGTAACCACAGTACATAATTTAAGAGGTTAGAGGAGTTGTCAGTTGGAGTCTGGTTATCCTTTGCTTTACATCTAGTATCCACTTATGAGTGAATACACACCATGTTTGCCTTTCTGAATCTGGGTTACCTCACTCAGGATGATATTTTCTAGTTCCATCCATTTGCCTGCAAACCTCATGATGTCATGATAGAACTCTCATCCAGTGACTGATAGAAGCAGATGCAGAGATCCACAGCCAAGCCCCAGGTGGAGATACAGGAGTCCAATCAGCAAGAGAGAGGAGGGATTATATGAGCAAGAGATATTGAGACCATGATTGGAAAAAGCACAGGGACAAAGAGCCAAACTAGCAGAAAACATGAACTGTGGACCAATAGCTGAGGAGCCTCCATGGAACTGGACCAGGCCCTATGGATAAGTGAGACAGTTGATTAGCTTGAACTGTTTGGGAGGCCCCCAGGCAGTGGAACCAGGACCTGTCCTTGGTGCATTAGCTGGCTTTTTGGAATGTAGGCTCTATGCTGAGACACTTTGCTCAGCCTTGGTGCAGGGAAGAGGGACTTGGACCTGCCTCAACTAAATGTACCAGACTGAGCTGAATCCCCAGGGGAGTCCTTGCCTTGGAGGAGGTGGGAATGGGGGGTGGATTGGCAGGGAAGGATGGGGGATAGGAGGAGAGAGGACAGGGTAATCTGTGGCTGATATGTAAAATGACTAGAAAGTCTCTTATATAAAATAAAAAAAGAGGTTAGAGGAGAAGTCATATTTGCATGCACACATTTCAGTTAAATTATGTTCATATTCCGACTTCTTTTTCCACCTACTATACTCTGTTTCAATACAAACACAAGAAAAATGGGGGGTGATCTTTTTGTTACTTTTCCATCTCCTTTCCATCCTCCATCCATTCCCATAAGATTTTTCTCCAGCTCATCACACCATAAAACATTTCATTATTGTGATAAAGTAATTCTGTCTCTGCAAACTCCTTCTTGGAATCTAGCAGTCTTCTTTTATTTGAACCATCTTCTGGAAATATGCATATACTTTGTCCTCCAGAGTATAACTCTTCTAGCTTTTCTTTTGCCTTCATCTGATCCTTCACAGTAACCTTGCTTAACACCTTTTTCTCTAGGAAAATTTATATCTATTGACAAAGTATAGACATACTTTCCTCCTGAGGACATCAAGTCCTCAAAAGTACATGCCTTCCATCTTTCTCTACCAGTGTGCTACACCTATAGATGCTAACATACCAATTATCACTATGGGGCATGCAAATTTAATGTGTGTAATGGTTAAATTTATGTGTCAACTCGACTAGACCCTAGGAGGTGTAAATATTCTGGATGAAATCTGCTTTGATAGGTTTTAGAGTCATTTGGGAATTTTCAGCCCTTCTAATTTCTTTTAGACTAGAAGTACAAATCCAATTTCTGTTCTGTCATTTGCATATGGGAAGCACATAACTTCACTGTTCACAGCAGGAAAAAAATTCAGCTTCCAGATGAATCATGCCTTCTACCACAAATCTACTTTATTATATGTTGGGTGAGACCTTGGACTTTAGACTTTAGGGATAATGACTTAATTTGGGGTTGGGGGTAAGTAGTTAAATGAACCCATAAGAGTAGAACCATAATCAGGTAGCCTGGTAGCCTTATAAGAATAATCTCTCTCTCTCTCTCTCTCTCTCTCTCTCTCTCTCTCTCTCTCTCTCTCTCTCTCTCTTTCTCTCTCTCTTTCACCTTGATCTCCTTCTTTCCCTTTTCCAATGAATGAAGGAGTGAGTCAACACCAGAACTTGACTATGTTGGCAAGTTAATTCTGAGAAAATGAGTCTCACTCTTTAAGTAACTCAGTCTATGACAGTTTGTTATGGCAGTTTGCCCTGACTATAGTGAGAAAGAAAACAGGGGATAAATACTGTTTTCATGGCATGGAAAAATAATGTAACGTAGTAATATAAGCTCCATAATTTTGAGCATCAAAATTTGAATATGCATTCAGAATTCATAAATTAATGTGACTTACCTGATGAGCTGCCACATGATAAATATTGTTAAGCAAGGTACTCAAAATGCACTTAAAAGGATGTATTTATAAAAATATTGAGATTGAAATATTTATGTAGTTTACTGTAAAATTAATTATAATTTCAAATACATGGTTGTGTTATACCAAGACACTTCACATGAAAATAATACTTTCAATTTTTTCATCAATAAAATAGAATTTTAATGATCATGAGCAATTTAGTAAAAATCTAACAATAAAGCTAAAACAAGAAACATTTGTGAGCACAATAATTTGGTTATTAGGTGCTGCTCTAGCAAAAACACTGACTAAGGTTCTTGACTCTCAAGTAACAGTGGTCAGTATATTAAGCCATCATTATACTCCAGGAATATGTGATCATGGAATAAAATATAAAATAACAACTAGACAGTGTAATGCCAAGTAAAGTCACTTTCTTTCTTCCTTTGTTCATTCAGTATGTGTTTATGACTGTCTCTACTGTGCACTAAAAGATCCTGAGTCTGGGAACGCAGTACCTTTAGGAATTCAAGACTATTTCTCATGTAACACTTCCATTCAGTATGATGGAGACTAAAAATGAGGCAAATAGACTCATTTAATAAATCAAAAAATAATTCCACTAAGTGATGAGGACTACATGCATGAGGAGAATGTGGTATGATGGGTTGTTACTAGGACTAATAGGCTGTTTGAGATGGAATTGCAGGTGACTTCTCTGAGAAAATGGCATTGAGCTGACACCATGACAGTAGGAGGCCATCCATCCCAAGAGCAGCAGTCACTTCTTATTGGAAAAGATTGTGCATGAAATATAGACTAACCAGTTTATTTCTGAAATGCTTAGAGTGAAGAGCCATGAGAGAGTTGTCATCACCAAAGATGAACAACAACTTTAAATGTGTATAAAATGCTTTTAACTTACTTCAATTGTTTATCTAGATTATTACTATTATGATTATTATTGCAATATTATTTCTTTCATTCAGTTGCTGATGCTTGGTGAAGACAAATGTGCTTGACTGATTTACTCACTGAGCACTTTGTAAACGTAAGCTGCCTTTAGGTATGTAATATGCTAATACATGCAGCTGGTAGTACCACAGCTCGGAAGACTATAGTAGGAATCATCATATGCTTACTTCTCATAAATCAGAAAACTCCTCTTCTTCCTCAAAGTTATTTTGATAGATTTAGACTGCTCAAGTAATGAGATTCTGAAATGAAAACGCAGTCTAACCCTACCTAATTTAGGCTACATACTTAAGATGATGGTTTTGATACACATTTTCCTTACACTACTGGACACATTAAATTTATAAGTGTATTCTGACATGGATTTTGTGTCAACATGAGCCAAAACTGAAATTTCAGATTCCTAAATATACACTAAGGTTTGCATATATTTATTTAAAAAATACATGTGTATTTTTCTGAGCCATACAAATGAAATATTTGGATAGATTAGATTATGAACATTTTTGACTTTATTATACCAAGGTATGTGTTCTTTAATTTAATCTCTCTCCACAAGTCTATATGTGGCTGTGATGATTAATTTTCATGACTAAATTGACTGGAAGCCACAATCAGGAGATCCATATCTGAGTGTCTGAGAGTTATAACTAAGGCAGGAAGACTCTCCTTGAATGTGGGTAGAACTATCTCCTAGATTATCACTTTGAGCTGAATTAAAAAGGAAGGAGCTAGCAGAACACCAACATCCATATGCCTTATTGCCCCTCTGCAAACATACTATGGCTAGCCACTTCACAATCCCATCATGCCTAAAACATGAGCTCAAATAAGTCATTTATTCCTTAAGTTGCTTTGATCAGGTATTTGGTCAAAGTGATGAGAAACGTAATCAATACAGATACTGGTTCTAACAGGTGGGTCTGCTACTGTGAGAAACTTGGCCAGGTGGTTCTCAGCCCTTCTGAAATTGTTCATAGAAGGGAAGTTGAGAAATTGAAGCTTTAATTTAAGACCCCACCCCCACCCCTGTGCTCTATAAATAAAGATCAATAGGCCATTCTGGTGGGAACTTAGAAAGACTACAATGTCAATGATATGGAGACAGTGGAGAGCAGGCTGATGGTATTTTAGAAGGGAGCAAAGACACTATTGGGACCTGGCCTAGAGACCATTCATGTTACATTCTAGAAAAGAATACTATTGCCTTGAGAACTCATGTAAGGCCAAATTCCAAAGCAATGAAATACTTTGTTTGGTAGAGGGAATTTTAAGACAGTCTGACATTCAGGCTTTTGCAGTGTCACCCCTATTATCTATATCACAATAAGAAAGAACAGAAAGATCTGGAAAATGCACAGTTTGGAAAGGAGCATAAGTTTGAGGTTGTGAACAAGTTAGATACAGATCATAAGGTCATGGCTAGAGATTAGCACAACTAAGAAGAACTTCTTAATTTACATGTATACGGTAAGAAAAAATGCCTTAAGTCAAGATTCTGCCCATCAAAAGTATATCTTATTAATGTACATGTCATTTGGAGACTGACTTGAGAATGTACTGAACTTGTTCACTGCTCCCAAACAACCAACTGTAGAAGAATCTTCCAGGTTTAGTTGCCAAGTTGTACTGAGGCTACAATAGCTGTTGGAGAAGGATGGACTACATCTTAACATAGTAGCAGAGCTTGATAGTATTGTCCACACAGTACTAATCTTACTGGCATGTAAAATTCTAGAGTCATGGAGTCACAAAAGCCTTCACCACAATTGCAGAAAACTGCTGAAGTCAAGCCGTGTATGGCAAATCAGGTTCTGTGCAAGGAGGCCCTGAAAGGCCACTTTGCAGAAATCATAAAAGTATATTTATAATGAGAATCACTTCTCTTTAATTCACCTATAGGAAAGTCAGGTCTTCAGCGGTTAGGTTTTCTTAGACCATATCCATTGCATCACGTTCCTTAGTCACAGATACTGTTGTATTTGTAGTGCACATACATACCTCCAGTCTTAGGTATGGTTTCTGTAATCATGCAGTCCAATTTAGAAATCAACAATCCTGATGATAGGAAACAGGCTTTGTCTGTGTTACTTTCAAAATAATGCCCACAATATTACTCTCTGGCCTCTGGCCCTTTGAAATTGGTTTTGTTATCTGGAGATCTTCAATACTGCATAAAGAGACAGTCCTGCTAAGTCATGTTTGTAATTATTTACATGTTTTTGGAATTGGACTTTAAAGTGTCCTTTGAATATCATCTTTTCATCCCATTTTTGGTATTGTACTTCTATTTGACATAAAGCAGTTTATATAATTGTAAAATGAACATGGATTTTTAGATGCAAAAATATCTATGTCTTAAATATTACTTTTCCATATCAACTGTGTGGTCTTAAGTAGTATAATTTTTTATTAATTTTTTTAATTTTATAATTTAATTTAATTTTATATATCAGCCAGCATAATTTGATTCTCTGAAATTCTGTCATCTGAAAGTCAGATAAGGATAGCTCATGAAAAGCCAGTATTGATTAAAGGAATTCCATGGTAAATATTAATGATTTTACCAAATGGTACTATTACATGAGAATTTTTAAATGTTGATTTATAAATTTAAATATGTCCTTCTAATGTTATTGTTCCTTTTAAAGACTAATAAGTTGGGATGGGAATATAACTTAAGGGTAGAGAGCTTGCATAGTATTCACAAAGTCCCAAGTTCAACGTGCGCGCGCGCGCGCACGCACACACACACACATTAAATAAATTAGAAGACTCAATAATTTGAATGATCTTTAAATTTTAAAATACAGTCTAGTATAGAAGTAGTCTATGTAGGAAATTTCTAGTGTTAATAATACAATAACTTTGTCTATGAAAATTGTAAATATATATATATATATATATATATATATATATATATATATATATATATAAAACTAAATCATGGTGTGAATGAAACATCAGTTTTATGTGGTATTGTGTTCCCCAAAATATTGTGCATGTTAATAAACTTATCTGGGGTCAGAGATAGAACAACCACAATATTAAACATAGAAGTTAGGCAGTGGTAGCACACGCCTTTAATCCTAGCATTCCAGAGGCAGAAATCCATCTGTTCAAGGATACAGCCAAGCATGGTGACTCACGCCTTTAATCCCAGAAAGCAAGCCTTTAATCCCAGGGAGTGATGGCAAAAACAGAAAGATATATAAGGCGTGGAGACCAGAAACTAGAGGCATTTGGCTGGTTAGGCGTTTGGCTGGTTAAGCATTTGTCTGGTTAAGCTTTCAGGCTTCTAGCAGCACAGTTCAGCTGAGAGCTATTTGGATATGAGGACACAGAGGCTTCCAGTCTGAGGAAACAAGACCAGCTGAGAAGTTGACCAGGTGAGGTTAGCTGTGGCTTGTTCTGTCTCTCTGATCTTCCAGCATTCACCCCAATACTTGGCTCTGGGTTTGATTTTATTAATAAGAACTTTTAAGAATCATGCTACAGTTTTATCTTAATCAGTTTTATAAAAACTTGTTAGTTATTATATAACTTTTTGTATATAATGTATATAATAAAACACTAATATAGCAAGATTAAAAAAAGTATATAGACACAAATAATTGTGATATTTTCTTTACTGAAATTATTTATAGTGTTATTAAAAGCCTGTGATTTATAAAGAAACTTGTAAAGAATTTTTAAGTGAGTTACTACTATCATAAGACAAGATTAACTCTCTGGCACAAAACAGTAGAAGTATTTCCTTAAATGAATTTAATGAAAATTATTAATGTCATTACAACTTTTTTCCTTATCAACAGTAATACTCTTTTATTTTTACTTTAATATTTGAATAACTTAATTATAAATGGAAGTTCAAAAATTTACCTGTGTGTATTACACCACCCTTTTTCTCTTCTTGATATTCATGGATAGCAATCAACTTTTAAGAATGGAGAGGCATTAAAATTGTCCATTGCAGTTGTCAAATATATGAATTAAAAACACTGAGCATTTTGAAAGACTACTAAGAGCTGCCTTTTAAAGAGCTGCTATTTCTGTGGGAAAAAAATGGTAGATTGGCATAAGATATTTGTAACATGTGAACTTGTGTGTGCCTATAGCTATTGTAGAGTGATAGTTCATTAGCAATCTTAAAAACAAGAAAATATTAACTCACTAATGGAATTGGCAAAAGATTTCACAGGCATTCACAGAGTGTCCAAATAGTCCATTCTTACACGTGAGTGAGTGCAAATGACACTCACATTGTGCATCCACGGAGTATTGATGAAATTAAAAGAAATCACTTCTGAGAGTTGGTGGGGATGTTCCAAAAGGAACTGTGGAATGAAGAACTGGCACAGCCACCAAGGAAAATGTCTAAACTTGATGATGTGCATTTTCTACAAACCGCATGCAGGCATCTTGCAATCAAAGCAACCTGCAAAAGAATTCAGAAACTAAATGTATGCAAGAGATTCTTTTCAAAATGCATATTAAATTAAGCTGAACTCATGTGATTTCCTATGTACATAGTGCTTTAAGTGGAGCAATCACGGGGAATTAACTCCTAAAAATGCATTTCTTTGAGATGGGGGAAGGAGCATCAGGGCCACGGGACTCTGGAGGTCAATTTGTTAAAATGTGTGTTAGAGAATGTTAATGAAGATCTGATGTGGGATGTCTCTCTGTATGCTGTAAGTATGTATTGCTCCCACTGGTTAATAAATAAAGTGGCTTTGGTCTATGGCAAGGCAGGATAAGAGCCAGTTGGGAAATCCAAGCAGAGACACAGGGAGAAAAAGGGCAGATTCATGCAGAGACACCACCCAGACACTCAAGGAGCAACATGCCAACAGACCTGTAATACCATGGTCATGAGGCAATACATTGATTAATAGACATGGGTTAATTTAAGATGTAAGAGCTAGCTAGTAATAAGCCTGAGCCATTGGCCAAACATTTATAATAATATAAGCCTCTGAATGGTTATTTAAAAGTGGCTTTGGGCAGGGTAGGACAAAGAAAAGCCTCCAGTTACAAAGATCCTTTTCTTTTTTTCAGATGTTTCCTATATTTGATTTCACATTATATTATAATTAACAAATTTATTTTTTACCGGGCGGTGGTGGGACATGACTTTAATCCCAGCACTCGGGAGGCAGAGCCAGGCGGATCTCTGTGAGTTCGAGGCCAGCCTGGGCTACCAAGTGAGTTCCAGGAAAGGCGCAAAGCTACACAGAGAAACCCTGTCTCGAAAAACAAAACAAAAAAACAAACAAACAAATTTATTTTTTATAAAAAGTGCTATTGCTAATATTTTTGCCTTTCACTTATTGATGTTTTTCTTTGTAGTGCTGAAAAAAACCATAAAACAAAAACAAAAACAAAAAACAAAACAAACAAAAAAAAACAATTGAATCATCAGTCAACAAAACACTAAAACCACAACATCTGTAAGACACGAACAGACATATCAGCTCCCTAGCTCTGATTCTTGTGGCTCTACCTAAACAGAGACCAGATTGGTGTTGGCCTTCTGCCTCCTGATGGCTAAGGTATTGAGGTATTTGATGATGAGATCACAAAAGGTTTTACCTCCAAGCATCCTACCAGCCAGCTAAAATGGTATGATGGAATGATGTCTGGTGAGACACTCAGCCTGACTTGCAGTGCTAGGCCTGTGTGTCACTGCAGGATTCAATGGTGTAGTGTGAAGCTATCTGATATGCAAACACTGTTTACCAGTGGTCCGAGTTTCTCCACAGGCCTGTTTGTCAACCATGAAAGCATCATGGTTTCAGCCACTCATTTGCAAAGACATCACCATGACTACGAATGCATGAAGTCATGTGTTGGACAATAGGCTTTGTCTTGTTCTAGACCTCCAATAACCTTGTTAACAAAGAAGCATTTCTGTGATTTAAAGAGGAATCCCAGAATCATCTTAAATCCTTTCAAAATGGGTAACAAGTTCTAAAATTCGACAAGAAATTATGGAGATTTGTGTTGGAAACTTTTAAGCTCAGTTCTGGTTATGAAATTAAGAGTTTTAGCTGAAAGTTTAGATACTAAGTCATTGTTTTGGCATAGGGTCTTAGGCTTCAATTCAGGCTGGCCTAGAACTCATGACAATTCTTCTGCATCACTCCCCCAATACTGTGAGTTTTAAAATAACATCTACTTTATTAACAATAAAATTATTACATATAAAAAGAGCTGTATAATTAAAAGAATATCAATTTTCTATAAATATTAATAAAACATGATTATGTTTTACAAACAAGTGAAAATCACTTTTCTGTTTTTTCTTTGCTAACAGTCCAACATTTTAAGACATGGTGTCGAAATTACGACCAAAATTGAAACGTAATTTTGGAAGAGAGAAAACTGATGTACTCCTAACAAAAAAGAAAGCCATTTGCTGACAGATTGAAGACTAAATGGCACCTAGAAATCATGACAGAGCTTAATCTTGTTTTAGTGTTTAAAAGTTCAAATTCTAGTTCTACTCTAAAAAAAACACACACCGTTTGCTAAGTATCAGCTTTGCCAGTAGAGCTGAGCCAATAAGATTCATTATCCTGTCTGGTGTGGCAGGAGATGCAGAAAGTCTTGCTGGGATCTACCTCCTACTGGGTGCTGAATTTTTGCCTCACCTCACTCCTTTGTGCTTACTACAAACACAACCTAACCCCTGCAGCATTTTTGTGCTTTCCAAATTCAAAAGTGGTTTGCAGGAGAGAGGAAGACTCTATTTTCTTTTACCTTTGTTCAGTGTAAAAGGCATATTAAATATTTATGTTCTTTTCATTATAAATGATCTCACTCATAAAAAATCAACATGGTTATATTATTCTTTCTGCCTGGAAGGCCCTGGCCAATATATCTAGTGTGATAGTTTCCTCATTTTCAGCTTTGGTACTCAACCTAAGAGTATTACTAACCCAGTCATCTTTTAGTCTCATATTTAAGTGACTATTAGGATGTACTTCATGAAGTTTGAAGTGACCCTCAATTTCTTCTCATATGAAATATCTAAAAGATATTGGTGACAGACAGATACCATTTCTTGGGGAAAGCCACTATATTTTCAGCAAGGTCATAACTGTGCTAAAGTGTCCAAGGGCAATGCTTTCAGACTGAATTCTATTTTTTCCCACAGACATATAAAAGAGGATTGATAAACGTAAAATTCAGAACCCACTTACAGACTTAGAGGGAAATTATGTCTTTATAATGCTCCTGATGAAAGACAGGTCAATGGTAAAGGGAATCGGGGGTAATGAAAGTTCAAAGTAGAAAAAAAAAATCTGTGAACTTTTTTTGAGTATTGGATAATTTGCGTGGAATGCAAAAGCGTACTTTTAAGGATATAATTTTAATTTGATTCATGTGTACATTTATGTGCCTGTGTGAATGCATGCTATGCACTTGCAAGTATCTGCAGATGCCAGTAGAGGACAACAGATCCCCTGAAATTGGAGTTACAGGAGGTGATGAACTATCTAATGAGTTGCTGGGGTGAGACCAAAATGAGCCATCTTAGAAATAAGACCAAAATGCCTTTTCACCCAAAAACTAAGGCCTAAGATTTCTCCTTCTAGGAATAGGCCAATAGTTACTGAAACAAGTCAGTTCAGATTCCAGAAACCAGGAAGTGTAAAAGTACAGAGTCACAAGATAGTCAGGAGGTAATGCCTGCCAGACTATGGAATGTCCTCTTCCTGGTTTCCAGGGTAACTGACCATAAAAATGCCCCCACCTGAGGGCAGCCAATGAGAAATGGTGGCGGGCAACCACTCCCTTAGAAGTAAGATTAAGCCATGATTTCTAGAAAGCCCCTAGAAGCGAGCCAATCAGAATTGTACCTGTACTAGCACCCCTAAATGATGTAACCTTGTGATTTTTCCCTTTAAAAGCTGAGCTTGCAGATAGGTGGGCACTTACTCCAGCCTCCACTGCATTGGACGTATTGGATGAAGTCCCTGCCTAGACTTGTATTGGATGTCCAGAATTAAACCTTACTTTTGCATTCCAGCATGCTAGTCTTTGGTGGTCTCTCTGGGGGTCGTGATCTGGGCACAACACTAGAAATGGAACCCAATTCATCTGGAAGAGGATACCTCTGTGAAGACTGTGTCCTTGGGCTTAGAGTAGTTATCTGAACCTGGTAGATTTGGGCATCCAGATGTTGCATTCGTTCTTTGAGATCAGTTTGTCTTGCAGACCTCATATTCCAAATAATTAGAAATTTAGGAATTTGGATCCTCTTTGGTTATTTAGGGGAAACGATTCCTGGAAAACCATTATCATCTTTCTCCATTTGGCACTGGGTATGTTTAATGAAAAAAATTAACCCTTCAAGTGTGACCTTTATCTACTTTCAACTCCTTGTTTTAATTTCCACCAGTATTTTTCATTTCTATACTCAACTTAGTTCCCAGATCATGGAAGAGTTAGCTGTTCTCCTTGCCAAAGCTTGATCCTTGCTTTTCTTCTTGTGCTTTTTCTCTGAATCACTTTGCACCCTTCATTGCAGCTGTGGGTCCTCAAGGCTCTTCTGTCTTAAAGGAATTTTCTTTGTTGGTCTGCATGTGTGCTTCATCAATGTACAATGCCATTTACTTCCTCTTCTCATCTGTACTCCTGAAAATATGGAACTTTTATTTTCAAATTGTGTTGACTGGTTTTATACTCTTAAAATATAAAAGAATAAGTGTCTCCTAATTACCCAATCCATTCTTAAATTCTGTTTTTACATCTATCTATTAATGAAGTATTTAGCCAACCTCTTAAACCATTCTACCCTTTGCTTGCTTGTCCCTTATATTGTAGTATCAAACTTCACTATTTCTGTTTTCACTCCGTAAGTCCTTACCTTAGGAGAACTCCCATTTTCAATTGATGCTACATATTTATGAAAGAATGACAGTTTTTAAGATATGGTACTTAAGGACTTACCAAATCCATGCACTCTTTATTGCTTTGAATTATGTAACTGCTGCATTATTATTTTTTAATGTTTATTTTATGCTTATGGGTGTTTTGCCTCCATATATGTCTGTGTACCATTTGCATGCCGTGCCCAAGGATGCTAGAAGAAGGTGGCAGATTCCAAGGAACTGGAATTAAAGATGGTTATGACTTGGGTACTTTGGAAGAGCAACTAGTGCTCTTAACCATTGAGGTGTTTCTAGAGTGCTAATTGTTGAATTATTTTAAAATATCATTTATTTTAAACTTCAATTTTTCTATACTTTTTTTGAGTTTGAGATGAATCATATTTCCTAGTAACAAATTTGGAAAAATATTTGAATTTCTTTTCAGAATGCTAACAGGATGGGTGAGCAATATTTCTTGTTCCTAGTAAAAGTAATGTTTATCAGCTGAGATTATCACACTACCTATAATCGCTTCCTTAAGCCATCCCCTTGGTGAGCACAGTGGCCCCATCTATCGGACTTACTACTTTCTGAAGTGAAAAACAGCATTATTATTGTACTTTAATGTTAGTCAGTCTTGTGGCCTGCTCTAGAAATTACCCATTGCATGTGTTCAAAATGCTGGAGGTGGCCAGAGAGCCACAAAAGGTGAAGCTGTGCACTCGTGGCACCTCGTACAGTATGCCGGCTTCAGGCAGTGCCTCTGTTGACTTTCCCGCTGGCATTCCTGTTGGCTCATCTGAGAACAAGGCAGACTATACCCCACAATTCAGGAACACCAAGAAAAGTGCCAACTTAAAGTTTCAGACTTGGCAAATATTTCCACTCATTAGTGGTCTATATTTTTACAAAACTAAAGTCATTATAAATCTTTCCAGCCACATTCAAACCATGGCATGTAACTAGTGACATCTGTTTGTGCGATGGTGGCCCCAGTTAGATAATTCTTCTAAGTCAGTCAGTTAATAAGTAATTATATGTTAATAAAGTATTGTATTTAATATATAGTGAAGTGTGTTTTATACATATAAATGTATTTAAATATATTCTAAACATATTTAATATGTATTTGTATGCATACATATTTATATTAATGTATGTTAATAAATATAAATTATTATGGTCAAAAACTCCTAGATATTTGCCTTGTTTTTTTCTTGAAATACATAGTTTCCAAGAAATTTATGTTTCAACAATCCTTGTGATCATAAATAAAAACCCAAGGACTAGAATGTGATTCAGAGATACACAGAGTCTACAATTATTCCTGACAAAAGGAGTCAATGTAAATCTTGTGGATTTCATAGTTGGCTGCCAGAAAACATACTTAATTATGAATGAAAAACCCTTGGAGACATTTTCTTCTTTGGCAAACAGACTTTGCAAATCCTCCCAACGCCACTGCTCATGAAGGTGGCACTATCATCTTAGTTGTCGCCAGGACCCTGTGCTCAAGAATATCACTAAGGAGGTGTGTTACAAAGAGGGCAGGGCAGTGTTTTGTCCTTTCTTTGCGTTTCAGAAGTTTCAGTGACTTTACCCATTTTCAGTCTAGTTGTTTTTCTTGAGTGAGTATGGTGTGATTTTAATATTATGAACTGAATGTTCAAATAGTAACTTAGATGTACACCTTACAGCTTTTTACTGTAAAGATGTGGCTTCTACACATTATACATGCTGGCTTACCACAACATGCCAGAGATGTAAATTTATAAACCTTTCCTTTTTGAGCCCAACTCTCTCAGATATATTTCAGAAAAACCAAGCCACACACAATCCCTGCCCAAGCTGGGTCATCAGAGTAGCAGTGCATTGTGAGGCTTTGTTAAACTAGAAGCCATATTGGTATGACAGCTCACAGGTCTTTACAAGAAAAACTACTCAGCACTGGGTAAGCCTGCACTTGGAGCACATCTCACCTCAGATGTATTTAAGAGTCAGCTACAACATATGTCTGAAAGCAGAACTTCTCTGCTTGCTAAAATGTACTATGAGGTGTTATAGGTAAAGAGTGGCTAATATTTTGCCCCCTTGTTGTTGTGATGAAAGGCTAAGTGAGAAAACTGGAGTCCCCTACCCATTTGTTTCTATAACAGCTCTAGCTTGTTTATTCCAGTGTACCATGCTAACACCATTCATATTCACATAGAGTGTAAGGATCGAAAAGCACTGCCTTGATAAGACGCCATTTTCCTTAAAGCAAGGTGAGGTTTCCAGAGTTGGGATTGTTAGTGTTACCTCTCCTAGGGAGAGGCACAAAGATGCCTACTTGGATCTGACAGGACACCAACAGACCGAAGAAACAATTCTGAACATATGTAGTGTGATGTACTACCAGGTACTGGAATTTACATACAGAAGACATGATGACTTGGGCAGTTGCATCACTGGAAATCCCAGCTCAGCATGGATGGTCACTCCTGAACCCTGTGTAACTAAACTTCCCTGTGCAGTACTCAGGCACTTAGGCCACTGAAGAACAACTGCAGGCAAGTGTGGATTGCTTATATAACCTTAAAGGGGTCCTTGTAAATCCTAGGAGTTTAGAGAGTCTTATGAGTTTCAGTGAGCTTCACTCATCCCTCCATGAGTAATCTGTAACCTAAACACATATGTTAGAAGGTGATTTGTCAGGCACATCATTGCTGCCACCAAAGCTCAATGATTCTGCATATCAGTAAGGGACCAAAACCCTGCACTGCAACAAAGAGCCTCCAGTTGCCCTGCACGGTCCTCTTCTGCAGGCAAACTTGGCCACCTCCTTTGTGGAATAGGAAGGGTGGCTTCCTCTTGCACTGCAGTGGGCAGTGGGAATCTCCCTATTGTCTACGCTGTCAGTGAGTTATCATTCAGATTTTTAAGGCTTTCCAAGGCCTATAATTGCAACTTTTTTTGGTAATTTCCCCCTGGAAACTTCACTCTTGCTTTTGAATGAGCCAGACCATCTCTCTTTTGTAGTTTTTTTCTTGGTTTGTTTGTTTTATTTTGTTTTCTTACCTCTTTTTGGATGCTTTAGTAACATATGAATCCAACATACATTCTGGCCCAAATCATTCTCCTACTTCACAAATATCATGTCCCACCATGGGGATCACTAAAGCTACATAAAAATAGCGGAAGCCCTACTGAATCAACTTCTTTTAAAACTCTCCTATAAGCACAGTTCTATTTGGCTTGCTGAACTGGACATTAAATTCTGCCTTCTCAGATCTAGAACCCTCCTACATGCCTATCTGTAGCTAGAGTTTTCTTGCCTTGCCCACAGTCAGGACAAATCTTTGTCACCTGCCAGTCCCACAGCTGCTCAGACCCAACCAAGTAGGCACAGAGACTTATATTGTTTACAAACTGTATGGCCGTGGCAGGCTTCTTGCTAACTGTTCTTACAGCTTAAATTAATCCATTTCCATAAACCTATACCTTGCCACATGGCTCGTGGCTTACCAGCATCTTCACATGCTGTTTGTCATCGTGGCAGCTGGCAGTGTCTCCCTCTTCCAGCTTCCTGTTCTCTCAATTCTCCTCTCTGTTAGTCCCGCCTATACTTCCTGCCTGGCCACTGGCCAATCAGTGATTTCTTTATTGACCAATCAGCAACACATTTGACATACAGACCATCCCACAGCACCTATCCTTTGTCTAAAAACTTGTGGTGCTCATGGAGACCTATGCAAGCACTAACCAAGAGTTCCCAGTTGCTCATATCAGTCAGTTTAGAAGAGACTGATTTTCTTTTATTCTGGTTGGATTTTACTATATGCTTGACAAAACCTAGAGTCACTTGGGAAAAGGAATTCTCAACTCAAAATTTGCATCAAAATTTGCCTGGGGAGATTGTTCAACACTTAAGAACACCTGGTTGCTCTTCCAGAGGACCAAGGTTTGATAGCCAGCACCTACAGGGCACTTACAACACAACTATCTATATCTCCCCTCTCATGAGATCCAATGACCTCTTCTGCCTCCACAAGCATGACATGCATGTGTGGCACAGACATAGATGAAGGCAAAACAAAAACAAAGCAAAACAAGAAAAAACTCATATACCTAAAAATAATAAATTAAGAATATATTAAAAGTTGCATTAATCAATTTGGCCTATAGACACATTTGTCATTCTTGATTGATGATTGATAAGGGAGGGCCCAGGCCACTATGGGCAACACCATCCCTAGGAATGTGGATCTTTTTTGTTTAAGAAAGCTAGCAGAGCATGCATGACCTAGCAAGTGATCCCAGAAGCAGTGTTCTTTCATGGTCATTGCTTGAGTTCCTCTTTGAATTATTTCTCTGACTTCCCTTGGTGTTGGATTATGACCTACAGTGTAAGCTTGTAGTTTTTTGTTTTTGTTTTTTTTTCTTTTTATTCTTGTGGGGGTCCACAAACCAGCTCTCAAATAAATACACAGAGATTTATTCATACTTATGAATGTCCAGCCTTAGCTTGGCTTATTTCTAGCCAGCTTTTCTAATTTAAATTATCCTATTTTTTTTAAGTGTGTTTTGCCTCTGGGATTTTTATCTTTCTTTATTCTATATATCTTTCTTTCCTTCTTTTTTTTTGAGTTTTTTTTTCTTTTTTTATTTATTTTGCAATACAGTTCAGTTCTACATATCAGCCACAGATTCCCTTGTTCTCCCCCCTCCTGCCCCCCTCACCTCCCCCCAGCCCACCCCCCCATTGCCACCTCCTCCAGGGCAAAGCCTCCCCCGAGGACTGAGATCAACCTGGTAGACTCAGTCCAGGCAGGTCCAGTCCCCTCCTCCCAGGCCGAGCCAAGCGACCCTGCATAAGCCCCAGGTTTCAAACAGCCAACACATGCAATGAGCACAGGACCCGGTCCCACTGCCTGGATACCTCCCAAACAGATCAAGCCAATCAACTGTCTCACCCATTCAGAGGGCCTGATTCAGTTGGGGACCCCTCAGCCATTGGTTCATAGTTCATGTGTTTCCATTCGTTTGGATAATTGACCCTGTGCTTTATCCAACCTTGGTCTCAACAATTCTTGCTCTTATAAACCCTCCTCTTTCTCGCTAATTGGACTCCCAGAGCTCCACCTGGGGCCTAGCCATGGATCTCTGCATCCAGATCCCTCAGTCATTGGATGGGGTTTCTAGCACGACAATTAGGGTGTTTGGCCATCCCATCACCAGAGTAAGTCAGTTCGGGATGTCTCTCAACCATTGCCAGCAGTCTGTTGTGGGGGTATCTTTGTGGATTTCTGTGGGCCTCTCTAGCACTTTGCTTCTTCCTATTCTCATGTGGTCTTCATTTACCATGGTCCCCTATTCCTTGTTCTCTCTCTCTCTGTTGTTGATCCAGCTGGGATCTTCCGCTCCCCCAAATTCTCTTTCCCTCGATCCTCGCCCTTCATTACCCAAACTCATGTCCAGGCTGTTCATGTAGATCTCTTCCATTTCTCCGTCATTGGGCGATCCCCGTGTCTTTCTTGGGGTCGGGTTTTCCAGGTAGCCTCCCTGGTGATGTGAGCAAAAGATACGGTCAACAAGGCAAAGCAACAGCCTAGGAATGGGAAAAGGTCTTCACCAACCCCACATCTGACAGAGGACTGATATCCAGAATATATAAGGAACTCAAGAAATTAGACATCAAAATGCCTAACAGTCCAATTAAGAAATGGGCTATAGAAATAAACAGAATTCTCAACAGAGGAAACTCAAATGGCTGAAAGACATTTAAGGAATTGCTCAACATCCCTAATCATCAGGGAAATGCAAATCAAAACAACTCTCAGATACCACCTTACACCTGTCAGAATGGCTAAGATCAAAAACACTGAAGACAGCTTATGCTGGAGAGGATGTGGAGCTTGGGGAACTCTCCTCCACTGCTGGTGGGAATGCAAGCTTGTACAGCCACTTTGGAAATCAATATGGTGCTTTCTTAGAAAATTGGGAATCAATCTCCCCCAAGATCCAGCTATACCACTCTTGGGCATATTCCAAAGGAATGCTCAATCATACCACAAGAGCACTTGTTCAGCTATGTTCATATCAGCATTGTTTGTAATAGCCAGAACATGGAAACAACCTAGATGCCCTTCAACTGAAGAATGGATAAACAAAATGTGGTACATATACACAATGGAATACTACTCAGCAGAGAAAAACAATGACATCATGAGGTTTGCAGGCAAATGGATAGATCTAGAAAAAATCATCCTGATTGAGGTAACCCAGACTCAGAAAGACAAACATGGTATGTACTTTCTTTCCTTCTTATTCTGTGGCTGGTTATGTGGCTGGGTGGCTGATCCCTGGTGTCCTTCTGCTTTCTTGCTTCCCCCTCTTCTCCTATTTATTCTCTTTGCCTGGCAGCCCCACCTATTTCTCTCTCCTGCCTAGCTATTGGCTGTTCAGCCCTTTATTAGACCAATCAGGAAGGGAAAGTAACACAGCTTTACAGAGTTAAATAAATGCGACATAAAGTAATGCAACACATCTTTGCATCATTGAACATTTTTTTTTTTTGGTTTTGGTTTCTCAAGACAAGGTTTCTTTGTATAACAGTCCTGGCTGTCCTGGAACTTGCTTTGTAGATCAGGTTGGCCTCGAACTCACTGAGATCTGCCTGCCTTTGCCTCCCAAGTGCTGGGATTAAAGCTATGAACCATCACTGCCCAGTGTGTATAATGCATCTTAAACTAATATTTCCACAACATAAACTCTTCCTCCCCAAGTTACTTTTGGTCATGGTGTTTATTTCAGCAACAGAAAGAAAACTAAGATGAGTTGTGCCTCAGATTCATCAGGCTTGGCTTCAAGAAGGACAGAGTTGTTATTTTGCTCATTTTCTCTGTTTCCATGGTTCCCAGACGGGTCCCATCTGTCCTGTGTCCCATAGCCTCACAAGATAGGCTAACGGAGGCTTTTCCATTTCTTGTTTAAAAGTCTTCCTAATTAAAGCAATTCAGAGGTATTGTAGTCCCTGATTATCATTTTCCTGCTCTGGGCTATTATTAAGCCCCTGTGTGCATGTTGAATCATACTTCTGTTTTCCATCCTCTGTGACTCCTTGGGTCAAATAAGAGGAGAGTCCTCTGTCACTTCTACCTCATTCTTCCTGTTGGGTTCAAGTGTTGGCATCCCAGGGAGAGCTTTAGTATGGGTCTAAAGGATTTACACTCTCCTTTATACTGTGCCACCTATCAGAAATGCCAGCCCAACAGTTCTGTTTCCTCCTCCCCTTTACCCACTTTCCCAGCCACCTTAGCAGCTAGCATGGAAGGTACTATAATTATGACTTTTTCCCTTTATAATTTCTCCCTTACAGGGACAAGTTCTTTCTGGGAAAACTACTCAGAACATCTGTTACATGTTTTATCACTCACAGCAGGGAACATACAAATTCTACTCTTATCTGTGTATACTCTTATCACATTGTGCTACTTTTAGAGATTTTAATATATACTCTGGCCCTCAGCTGTTTTGAAGATATCCCCACACTTCCATGATAGGCCCCATTCATCCTGGATATATGCAATCTTATACAACATAGAAACATTTAGCTGCCCTGGGATCCTCCACCACAAGGACACTTTGCCATCAGATAGTTTAGTTTCAGGTGGATGCAGTATCACCTGTAGCAACAGCCACACAAATGCCAGTCATAGGGAAGAAGCACACCATGCCAAACCATATAGACAAGAATGGCTGTGGCAAGAACGTCCCAGCAGATGCTCCATCCTTAGATGCATCAGCCTCAGTTATACACCTTATTAGCCATCCCAAGGGCCTTGCAACAGTTTCTCCACTATTCATCTTTGGTTTTATTGAGTCCTTATTTGAGCAACAATTGCACTATATTTGGTGGGGGGTGGGGGGGGAGACTTTGTATTTATTCCAGAGAGACAGGACAATGACAGACCAAAGAAATTTTAGCTTGGTGAGCCAATGAATTTGTTGAGATTACTTATAGAAGTGTGGGTGACCCACGTATCAGCATTTCTGGAAAGCTCACCACAGCATGAGGGACGTTTCATTAAAGCTACATAGTTAGAGTTCCATGTACAGTCTTCAGGCAGCTACAATGTGAAAGAGTCTCCTGCTCTCCCCTCATTTATTTTATGCTGTTTAGATAACTTCCAGAAGAGGCCTCCTGATTCTTGCCTAACTTTCTAGTGAATTTAGTGAGAGTACTATCATCTTTAAAGTCTTTAAATTTGTTCTTGTCCTGAATACCTACAAAATAGTGGCAAAATGAGTATACTTTATTCTTCTTATATTGTTTGTGTATTTGATGATAATATCATATTTGAAATAATGTTACGTCCCCAAATAAAAAGAGCTGGTCTGTCTTCTTTCATAAAGGACCCTGATGGGATAGATTGAATGGACATAGTTCATGACCTCATCTCTTTAAATTTGGAAAACTATGTTTACTGTAAACTGCAAAGACGTTGTTGAGGCAGATGTGAAAGGGAGGAAGACCAAGCAGACAGCAGCTGGAACAAACACTTTCAGTTCTGAATCCTGTTCTTTTCAGAACATAACGAGCAGTTTCACCTTCAGCAACTATTATTCATCCCACTTTTTGCTCAGAAAAAAAAATGAAGTGTTGGATAAGATGATATATTAAACTAATGGAGCTCAAAAACACTGTACATGCCCCCTTTCTTTGAATAGCAAGTGCTAGGGTCAGGCATTGTACATTCAGGGCTGGCTGAGCTGGTCCCTGACCTCTATGCTAAACAGCTTGCCTTGTGAAGCCATTTGGAGAGGCCATGGCCTGCATAGAGAGAAGCGGAAATAGACCAAGGGCAATTGTTTCCATATGCATTTCCAGAACTGAGACACTGGAGCACTTTGGAGCCAGCAGGAAAGGGAAGCAATTTATCCTCTCACATCCTTCAGAAGCTTCACGGGGAGTTCATGACCCCAGTCTCCCAAACACCTTAGCATATTGGTCCTTGAAAGGAGTTAGAAGCAACTGTAAGAGTGAAGGATATTTATAAAACATGCATATAGGCTTAACAAATTCTTTGAAGCATGATTTGATATTCTCCAATGATATTGCTAAGCAATGCATATTAACACCATAGACAACAGAGTGTACAATTAACTGCATTTTGTTTTGAAAGAAGTCATTCTCAAACTGGCAATAAATTGTGAGGCTTTTCCAATTATATCACTTGGTCCAGTAGCAAATCAGCAAAAGAAAGATTAGCAATGCCCTCTTTACTTCAATTAAATCAAGAAAGTATTCCAGATTATATTTAATAGAGACAGAGAACGTTGACTTTTACTTTATTTATTTGTTTTCTAGACAGATGTTTATATCAATGCAGTCCCCATCAACACCAAGGGAGCAAATTGAATTTCCCAAATGATATTTGTAATAAAGACCTTCACGATATAGCCATAAATGTATACTGAAAAAGAATAAGGCACCGATGGGCATGGGTATCCCATGACTCACTAATATTTTCCTCCTTTCAACCATACTGACTTTTGATTGCCATTTGGGAAATTCACTTTCAGTGATGCCTGAAGCCAGCAATTACGTGCTTTAAATTATATACATTAAGTCCATAGTTCATGCCTCTGGCTGTCACAAGAGTTCTGGTCATTGCTCTCACCAGTTTAGTCTCCTGAGCAAAACCAAAAGCAAAGGACAAACACTATCACATTCACTTCTGGAGAACATGCAAATATCCAACCTCATAGTTATAACTAGGATGTCCATTTTTACAGCACAGTGAATGAGCAGTGTGTTCATGTGCCAGTAGTTCCTAATGTTAGAAACAATAAACTGTGATTCTATGCACAAAGCTACAAACTGTGTCTTGACTGTTTTCAAACTAAATGTCAGTAGAGAACATGGACACACTCTTGAACAGTGGCTTTGTTTCTTTGACAGAAGACTAACAGGTGTCATCATAACAAGAAAGCACATTTCATTATCTGTAGATTGGAGATTTCCATGCTATTACACTAACGTTATAAGACATCTTTAAACATAGTTCATGGATTACTTAATTACTGTAAAATCAGTCTTTAGAACTTGTTTGGAAGTTCCTATAAGCTTTTCATTGAGCAAGTGTTATGAGGAATGGGGTATCACAAAAAGTAGAAAACTTTCTGTGGGAATATAACTGTGGTAGAGAGCTTGCTGAACTTGTGTGAGGAACTAGGTTCAGTTCACAGCACCACCAAAAAACAGGATACTATAAAATTAAAACCCACAAGGCTATAGTATCTAATGCTTGCTGTGCAAAAGATATCCCCATGTTTATTTTTACATAGGAAATCTCTTCTTTGGATGGGGTTTCTGGGCTAAATCCCAAGGAACATGGTATCACTGAGAAGGAACGGAGGTTGTACTAGTTCCTGCCAAGCTCTGGTTCTTCGAGGAGGCTGCAGCTTTGCCACTGAATTCCTACCAACCCCTGAGATTAAGACAGGAGATATAGGCAGAAGTAGCATTTGACAGGAAAGCCCAAGTCTCTTGATATATTGAAATATGATGTTACTTCTATACTTTGAGCATGTCATGTAGTTCACAAACTGTACTGTTCTCTTCTGAAGGCTGACTTTGCAAATGAGGACTGCTAAGAAAAGAGATAATGGGTCCTGACATCTAGAGAATTGAATCGGCTTAGTTACCAGATGTCTCCCTTATTTCCTTTTTTTAATATTTTGGTTTTACACAATCAGAATCATATCTAAGAACTGGATCGGAAGTATGAGAATAGCAACCACCTGCTTGTGTTGGACTTGTTCTCACAATGAGCTGTTACTTACAACTGCTGGAGTTTGGGATCTTAATAACAATGGAAATGTAATTTTACAAAGTAGCATTACTTCACAGAGTGCCTTGGATCAAATTTGTTGTTTATTTACTTCACAAATATTCCTCATCACCTCCCCCAATAATACATATATGATAGCACCATTTGAGAATTATTTCACTAAATGCTCTCTGTACCTCCCTCCTTCTCTCCTTCTCTCTGTCCTTATCTATTTCACACATCTACATATTCTCTCCCCTCCCTCTTTATCTCCCCTTCTTCCCCCTCATCCTTCCCCCTTCTCTGTCATCATCCTCTTCACACATCTACACATTTGGGCACCAAACATATGTACACACAAACTCACACACCCCTGACAAATGCATCATGAAGTAAAATAATTTCAAATCTAAACTCAATTCATACTTATCTAAAGGAATCCAGAAAATATATTCCTGTGAATTAAAGACATTGAGTGCCTATATTATGTAGATAGAGATCTTTTTTAAATTTATTTTATAATCTAATTTAATTTTACATATCAGCCACGGATTCCCCTGTCCTCCCTCCTCCAGCTCCCTCCCCCACTTCCCCCCAGCTCACCCCCCATTCCCATCTCCTCCAGGGCAAGGACTCCCCTGGGGATTCAGCTCAGCCTGGTAGATTCAATCCGGGAAGGTCCAGCCTCCTCCTCCCTTCACCCAGGCTGAGCAAAGTGTCCCTGCATAGGCCCCAGGTTCCAAACAGCCAGCTCATGCACTAAGGACAGGTCCCAGTCCCATTGCCTGGGGGCCTCCCAAACAGTTCAAGTTAATCAACTGTCTCACTTATCCAGAGGGCCTGATCCAGTTGGGGGCTGCTTAGCTATTAGTTCATAGTTCATGTGTTTCCACTAGTTTGGCTATTTGTCCCTGTGCTTTTTCCAATCATGGTCTCAAAAATTCTCACTCATACAATCCCTCCTCTTTCTCGCTGATTGGACTCTCCCAGCTCCACCTGGGGTGTGGCTGTGAATCTCTGCATCTGCTTCCATCAGTCATTGGACGAAAGTTCTGGCATGACAGTTAGGGTGTTTGGCCATCCGATCACCAGAGTAGATCAGTTCGGGCTTTCTCTCTACCATTGCTAGTAGCCTATTCTGGGGGTATCTTTGTGGATTTTTGGTGACCTCTCTAACACTTTGCTTCTTCCTATTCCCATGGGGTCTTTATTTATCATGGTATCTCTTTCCTTGTTCTTCCTCTCTGTTCTTGATCCAGCTGGGATCTCCCACTCCCCCAAGCTCTCTTTCCCTCGACCCTCGCCCTTCACTACCCCCACTCATGTCCAGGCTGTTCATGTAGATCTCTTCCATTTCTCCATCACTGGGCGATCCCAGTGTCTTTCTTGGGGTCCTATTTTCCAGGTAGCCTCCCTGGTGATGTGAGTAGCAGTCCAGTCATCCTTGTTCCACATCTAGTATCCTCCTATGAGTGAGTACATACCATGTTTGTCTTTCTGAGTCTGAATTACCTCACTCAGGATGATTTTTTTCTAGATCCATCCATTTGCCTGCAAACTCATGATGTCATTGTTTTTCTGTGCTGAGTAGTACTCCATTGTGTATATATACCACATTTTATTTATCCATTCTTCAGTTGAAGGGCATCTAGGTTGTTTCCAGGTTCTGGCTATTACAAATAATTCTGCTATGAACATATCTGAGCATGTGTCCTTGTGGTATGATTGAGCATTCCTTGGGTATATGCCCAAGAGTGGTACAGCTCGGTCTTGGCAGAGATTGATTCCCAATTTTCTACGAAAGTGCTATATTGATTTCCAAAGTGGCTGTACAAGCTTGAATTCCCACCAACAGTGGAGGAGAGTTCTCCTTGCTCCACATCCTCTCCAGCATAAGCTGTTTTCAGTGTTTTTGATCTTAGCCAATCTGACGGGTGTAAGGTGGTATCTCAGATTTCCATTTCCCTGATGATTAGGGATGCTGAGCAATTCCTTAAATGTCTTTCAGCCATTTGAGCTTTCTCTGTTTAGAATTCTCTGTCTAGCTCTATAGCCCATTTCTTAATTGGACTATTGGGCATTTTGATGTCTAATTTCTTGAGTTCTTTAAATATTCTGGATATCAGTCCTCTGTCAGATGTAGGGTTGGTGAAGATCTTTTCCCATTCTGTAGGCTGTCGCTTTGTCTTGTTGACTGTGTCCTTTGCTCTACAAAAGCTTCTCAGTTTCAAGAGGTCTCGTTGATTGATTGTTTCTCTCCGTGTCTGTGCTACTGGTGTTATATTTAGAAAGTGATCTCCTGTGCCAATGCGTTCAAGACTACTTCCTACTTTAGAGTTCTTATAAATCAAAATAGCATTGAATTTGTCATAATTATCTTTCCTTTCTTGAGATAGAAAAATATCTGGTACATTCATTAATGTACCTATATGCAACCATTATGCAAACCTATTTCCATTATTTTAAAAAATATACTTGATAAAAAGTGAAAGTTGTTTCTGGATTTTGCTTACTATAAAATGTAATGATTTTAAGTATCTAGGAAATGTCATGGATAAACTATTCTCTAGAAAGGAAAGTCCACAGAACTAACTCTTTTCTTTCTATTTGGCATTTGAAAACTGTTTTTTTATTTGAAGAATGTATTAATTCTTCATATATGACTGCATAACTTTTTATACAGTTAATATTTACTAATGACTATTGTGACATTCCACTAGCCCATCTCAACAATAAGCAGAAAAATGACATAATTATCCCAAAATAAGAGAAATTAGGGCTAGATTCAGACATATAAGGTGATATCATAATGTTTCTGAAAAGTCTTTCCCTGTGCTTGTGAGAAAGATATCTATCCTTTAAGTTGGCACCACTTTACAAAATCTTTTCCAAGGTGGCCAGGCTAGGCTAGCCACTTGGACCCTTAGGACAAGTTGCAGATATTACTAACAGGCTGAGGGGATGGTGAAAATAGTGAAATTAATGGAATACTTGTTGTGTTAGTGAGCTTGGTCTCCTACGAGTTTCCTGGAGCTTTTAATATAGTAAACTGCTTACAAAACTCCAAGAGTGGCAGAAATTGTATTGTGGAGCCATTGTCAACCTTAATTTCCTGCAGAAGTGTTTCTTTTTGCCTTTATTGAGGCAGATCTCCCAGTGCACTCCAGAGTGAGGAGGAAATGAGCACACAAGTGCAGGATGAATGGCCAAGCTGGGTCATCAGTGTTTTAGTCCTGGGCTTCATTTTTCTAGCTGTTTTCCTTCTTCTTGGAGGGCAGGTTAGCTTGAAGTGGCCTCTGAGTTACACTGGGTCAAGTAAGCAGATTGGAAAATTAGGGACCACAGGAAGGAAAGGAGTCCTTATCTGGGAGTCTGGTTGAAGCCTCTTGTCAGCTGAGACCCAAGAATTCCATCACTCTTAAGAGACTTCCTCTAAAGGTTGCTTACACAGAGAAAATACTTTGTTTAGATGGAGACAGTTGGAATAGAAATGTGTAAGCAGCAGCAAGCCCTTCTTCCGCCGGAAGAGTACATGACCAAGCCCATGGCAGCCCTTCTCCTTCCCATTTGTAAACCAAAGTTTTCTAGGAATTTTGCAACAAATGAGTTTGCAGGAAAGATATACATTAAACCCTTCTTTAATCCTTATGACCCATGGTTTTACCATATCAGATTGTAACCCTGGCTAAGTCATACTGGAAAGTCCCCTGTGATCTCATCAGGGATAGGGAGTGGCAGGGACACAACAAAATGCATGTGTCTTGTAATCCCTTTGAAAAATGTCACTTCCAAAGCCACAAAATCATATGCATGGTTATTCAATTCTCTTTGATGCCCAGACACACATTTAGGTGTTGTGATGTTTTGAATAGGAATGGTCTCCACAGGCTTATCTATTTGAAAGCTTGGTTGTTAGGGAATAGTGCTACTTGACAAGGATTAGGAGGTGTGGCATTGTTGGAGTAGGTGTGGCCTTGTTGCTGGAAGTGTGTCACTTGGGGTGGGCTTTCAGGTTTCAAATGCTCAAGCCAAGCCCTGTATCTTCTCTCTTCCCTGCTGCCTGGGGATCCAGTTGTAGAACTCTCAGCTCCTTCTCCAGCACCATGTCTGCCTGCATGCCACTTTGCTTCCTGCCATGATGTCAATGAACTAAACCTCTGAAACTGAGAGCCAGCCCCAATTAAATGCTTTCCTTTACAAGAGTTGCCACAGTCATTGGTCTCCTCACAGCAAGAGAATGCTAACTGAGATAAGTATGGACTCTCTCCTTTCTCTGAGCATTTCTCTTTTATCCTCTCCCACTTATTAATCTATTGAAGTGTCTTCTTAATAAACTGTGACTCTTCTTCTTGTGGCTTTTCTTAAATTCTTTTGTGGGGAACAGTCAAGAACTCCTCTGGCTCTAACAGGATGGAGTGTGGTGCTGTCTCTGCCCCTTCCCACTGTCTCCAACAATGAAAGGAAAAACTCAGCCTCCTTCATATGAAGCAGACCTGCTTCTAATTTGCCAAACATATTTCTTTTAACCCTGTTGGAGGTTATGTATGGAAAGAGTGGAGCGGGGTTAGCACTTGTCTTAGCTGTTATGTCTTGATAAGGAGAGCTACCATTTCTATGGATATATCCTGCTCACAAGTGAAAACGTGATTCTTCTGGTGAGTCATGAAATATAAGACACACTGCTGTCCTGGCATTTATTTTATTATCTGGCATACCTACAGAGATATTCTGACTGTGTATGTCTCTTTCATGTCACAAGACTTCATAAGAACATTTTGCAGACAAAATCCCAATATAAAAGATAACATAAGATTTTTCCTCATCAGCCAGACTTGATAATCATATAAACAAATCACTAAGTAATCCCATATACATAAAGATTCAGAGTGCCTCATTGATAAAACATAAGCCGAGAACTAATTTATTTATTTTTTCCATAGTATCTTTCAGTCAGGTCAATGGTACTTTTCCAATGAATTCTTCAAAATTCTGTTAGCCATTGTAGTCCATCTGCAGAATTTGTATTGTGATCTATGGCAAGCTCAGGCTATCTTAGTTTTGTACATTTGTATGTAATCTTCACCAAAGAGAGTTTATGAGCTTTGAAATGTGGGGTAAGGTGTACTAAGCCAAGGCAGCAGAGGGAGGCATTGAATTTACCACAAGGGTGGCGACTGATTCTACAGAACACAGGTCAAGGGCTAGGGCAATCACCAAGTCACTAAAGTGCTGACCCCTAGAGCCAATATAACAATTCTGAGTGCAGTGACCTCGTGCTGGGGAAGGCAGAGGCAACAGTCTCCGAGGCTCCCTTGTGAGCCAGCCTAGCCTAATTGTTGAGTTCCAGGTCAATGAGCTTCCACCTTGAAGCAGGTGGAAAGTGCCTGAGGAATGACATCCCAGGTTATCCTTTGGCCTCCACACACATGCATAATCATCTGCATATGTATCCCCCTTCATGAACCTGCATCTGCACAAATGGGTACAGATATACACATGCACTCACAAACACACACACACACACACACACACACACACACACACACACACACACGCGCGCGCGCGCACACACACACACATTAACTAAAATTAAAAGACTTTCAATATTAAATTAAACTTATAGCATGCTCCCATTTTGGTCAATAGGGCTCAGATTCTAATCATGAGTTCTTTCTTATTTGTTTAATTTTTCTGGTCTCTCTATGTCACCCAGTCTGGATTTGCACTCATTATGTAACTTCTGGCTGGTCTCAAATTTGGAGTCTTCCTGCCTCAGTCTCCTGGGTGCTATAAGAGCAGGTGTGTGTCCCTGTGCCCAGATGCACATGAGTTCTTTGCTCTCCTTTTCCTATTTTGGGTTATGTGTCGTACTTCACATAAATGGATGTGTCATCCAATGAAAACATTTGAGGGAGAGCATTTGTTTACAGAACCCTCCACACATTCCTGGAAAACAAATGATAAATTCACACAATTCCAGAGACTCTAATATGCTACACACTGACAGTTGTTTTAATGTATTTTCTAACAAATAAGTGAAGCATTAAATCTATGCTTATCCACTGACTTTTGTGATGTGATTAATTCAGAGAAAAAGCTCAATGCACTTTTTTATCTGTTACTACAAAAATTGCTGACAAAAACAGGCACTTTAGCTGTGGCCTGACCTCACCTTCTGAACTTACCTACCAATCCTTACAGAAAACCTTTTGCAATAAACATCTTGATAGTCATTTAGTGCACTTATGGACAAAAAAATCATTAATATTTCCTTTCCTAGGAATTGCTTTTTCCATGTAAAGTTTGTGTTTATTTCTGTTGTTTCTTATTCATTTAAATCATCTCTGAAGTTTTGCTATTTTCCTGTACTTTTGTGTATACCATTGAACTTTGACCTGCCCCTTGGTAAAGCATTAGTAGAAAGCGCTTTTGTGAGTCTCACTATCCCCATTGGGAAATGCCACCGTGTTCCCTTCAGGACTTGTAAATAGAATGCAGTCCTGTGAGCAGAAGCCTATATATCACCTGAATGTTTATTAGTATTATTAATTAAGATGGGCATGGTGGCACAAGCTTGTAATCCCAGCACTCAGGAAACTGAAGCAGGAGGATATCTATAAAATGGTGATGAGTTGTAGTGATTTTGAGACAACCCTGATCACAAAGGATGACTCTGTCCCAAAGAACCCTAAAATAAAGTGCAAGCTGCTAGGCACTGCCTCAAGCATCCTGAGGCAGCACTGCCATTCAAGTTCAAAGGTCAAAGTTAACAGTGTGACTTGTATACTTATTAAGGTTTAAAGAGCTCTGTTTCAGGGATACTTCAATTTTAACAATCACTAGCCTACCACCCTGTGGTAGTTTGAAAGAAAATGCTTCCCAATGGGAATGGCACTATTAGGAGGTGTGGCCTTGTGGAGTAGATGTGATCTTGTTGGAGGAAGTGTGTCATTGTGAGGGCAGACTTTGAAGTCTCATATATGCTCAAGATACCGCCTAGTGTCTCAGACTACTTCCTGTTGCCTGAAAGATGTAAGACTCTCAGCTACTTCTCCAGCACCATGTCTGCCTGCATGCCACCATGTCCCACCATGATGATAATGGTGTGAACCTCTGAACTGTAACCAAGCCACCCCAATAAAATGTTTTCTTTTATAAGAGTTGCCATGGCCATTGTGTCTCCTCATAGCAATAGAATCCTTAACTAAGACACACATACTCCATAGTTCAGAAAGGCATTCCAGTACATAGTTAAGTGTTCCTGATATTCCACTGTTTATGTCCTCTTCATAGGAGAAGAGCAGAGTACAACAGACCAGCAAATACATCTTATCTCTGTCTGCCTCTGTCACATCAAGCTGCATGATGCTCAGGTGTCACTCTGTATTTTCAGCCTTTTCCAAGTAACCAGGGAGAATCCATTTTGCAAACAATCTCCAGGCTGCATTCTCTTTCCTTTTTGATTGAATGTTACTCTACTTTTTAACCATTAGTCCATATTTAGGTCAACACCATTTTATTTATAGTTGAACTAAACTATTCTTAGAACTATTTCTTTCCCATTTCCTGTAGTCTGTTGGTATGCAATATGCAGACATAAATGCTGATAAGAATAAAGTGCAGGATCTGCACAAAGGAACAAGAGGTGGCCTGGTACTGGTGGTTTTATCCTACATGTAGCTTTAAAACTTTGTATGTGGGGGCAGATATGCGGGTATGTGAGAGGGTGTATAAGGGTGGGGAATGTCAATACATGCACAGGAGTGTATTGTGCCCTTCAGTCTACTGCTTTTCTCTTTATTGTCTTAAGGCAAGGTCTCTCACTGGACTGGAAGCTTGTTCCTTTAGCTAGGCTGCTGGCCAGGGAGTCTCAGGATAAGCCAGTCCACCTGCCCCAATGCCTGGCATTTGCATGGCTTCAGGGCTTCTCCTTTTTTCAATTTTTTTTTTAAATTTATTCTATGTCTTTCACATAACATGTCTTGATCACATTCATTCCCTGCACACCCCCCAAAATAAAACAAAATTTAAGAGAATAACGGAAGAAAATAAGATGAAAAACATTTTCAAAGGGAAGGAATTAAAAAGCGTGTCTTGGGAAGCTTCAGTGTGACCCAATCAATCATACCATGTACCCCTTTGTCCATAAATCTCTGCTTGCAAGTGTTTATTGCAGAGTCATTGGTCTGGTTCGAGGTCCCTGGTCTCCACTACACATTTGATGTTGGGACCCCACTAGGATTCTTCTTGGATATTTCACTGCTTCCCTGTGTTGTGGAGATCCCGCAGCTTTGGCTTTGCGGGTCAGGTCCCTTTACTTAGTCCAGCAGATCATAGATGGGGTGGATGTTGGGACAGGCCAAGTCATAATCCTAGGTCTGGGCCTCAGCAATGGTAGGGCTGCTCCACCAGATGGGAAAAGGGGATAGCTCTCCCACGGTCATAATTTGGGGGCTGGCTCACCCACACCTCCACCAACAGGGCTGACTCATCTACAGGAGTGTGGTGTTGGCACCAAGTAAACACTCAAACAGTATGGTAAATGATATTACTCCCTTTATGTTAAACCACAAAGGATTGAGGCCTACCCACCCACACTTACCGAGGTGCAGGGCCTACTCTCCCCAGTATTGCAGCTGGTGGGGTCAGGGATGGCTCTTCCACTCTTGTGACCACAGAGCCAGCTTTCCTGCCTGCCTCAGGCATTGATGGGCATGGGGGGAGGGCATCTTTCCCTCGCCTATGCCACCACAAGCTGCTGGGCTTCTTAACTCAGGTTATCACGCTTGTGGAGCAACTGCTCCTATCCACTGAGCCATCTCTCCAGCTTGCTTGACTTATCTCTTAAATGACCAACATGGCATATTTTTATTCACACACACACACACACACACACACACACACACACACACACATTGCCTAATTATAGTCTCTATGAATTAAAGAATCTCATCTACACAAGTATATGGTTTGGTGCAAGGTAAACTCAAAAAGTATGGTAAATGATATTATCCCCTTTATGCTAAATCATGAAGGATTAAGCCATGTAAAATAAAAACAAAGATAACAGTTATTTTGAAGTTTACAACACATGGGAACATAACAAACCTAGAGATCACTTGATGACATTATGATTTTATATTGAAAACCATATCTGAGATCGAAAATGAATGTGAAAATAAGGAGTGAGGAAATAGTGTTCCTAATTACTTTCCTTGGCATTTACACACTGATAAGTTACAGCCAGGTAGTGGGCTAAATTAAGCTCCTAGAAATACCACTTCCCTCTCCTTCTGGAAACTCACATTGGAGATTTGACAGAATGTACCTGGAAACCCAAGTGAGTCAGCAGACACCAAATAAAAACACCCACCAGCACAGAGAGCTCAAAATCCCCAGTTAATAAACAAGGCATCAAGGCCATGGTGGCCTCCAGCAGCTGGGAGATCAGAAGCGGGCGGAAGAAAGATGCTGCCATCTTCCCCATAACTCTGTTCTCCAGTCCTTTCTAATGCTGCCCACCCACTCAGCTAATTTGCTAGAAGCTTACTTGCTGGAGGATGAGAATAAGAGCTCTCTAGTGCAAGGCAACTCAGACAGTGGTGCAATTAGAAGAATATGCAGACCTTCATCTAGAGGTAGTGCCATTTCACACTCTGGCAAATCTTCCACCAGGTGAAGGTACCACACTGTCTCTTACATTAGCCTTGATAGCAAGCAGCTGGAGCTTAGCTTAGGTCACACATCACTGAGTGACAAGCACTGGCTTTGGGCTGCCTCGCCTGAGCCTTGCACAGCTGGAAAGAGTACAAAGCAAGGATAAAATATATCTACCATTTCTAAAACCCTCTGCTTTTATTCATTTTATCTCCCAAGCATGCCCTGTCTCCATAACAGATTATTAGAGTTGCCCAGCTAATCACCTTCAAGAATCCACGAAAATCCCAAAGATGTCAGTATATGTTTTATTACCCACGTTTCTATTGGAAATACTGCCTAGGTAGCAGTATATAAAAATGTTCCAAAAACACTGTTGTTGTTTTTTTTTTTTCCTGAAGAGTAATTCTGGCAAGCACTTTCTGTGTGGTGGAATTCCAGAAGGACTGTTGTTCATGTTCTGTTCGTTAAAGTCAATTAGCTTTATGGTCAACATCGCTCAGGCTTTGTATGTGTGTTTCAGCATACTATGAAAAAGATGGGACAGGAAGAACAGCTTGTATCCACACAGTCTTTACCTTCTCCATTAAGAGCAAAGGGATCAAACAAAGTAGTCCAACTTCATATTCTAGAGTCCCTGAAAAATTAAAATAAGGGGGCTGCCTGGACATCATCTTTCCCCATGTGAATCATCCATTACAGCAGTATTTCACATCAAGACTCTCAGGGCCAGGCCCTCTGCTGTTTCCTTTTTACTCCTTGTTTTGATACTTGCACTTTCTTAACATAGTTTAGCAATACCCTTTTTTTTAGCTGTTCATCTACCTCTACCACCCATGCCCCCCTTGCCAACCATTCTGTTTCTGGATGTTTATTATGAGTGGCTGAGAACTTCCAGGCTTTGGCACCTTTGCCCTTTGGCTTACTGCTGCTTATCTGAGCCCACTAAAATCAGACCAGAAAGTGCAGCACATGTGGCTAAGTAGAAAAACCTGTTACATGGACAGAATGACATGATTGACGAACATCCTAAAGTAAGTTGTGCAGCAGAGATCCTGCTATTCTTAGAGTGAGACATGCTGCCCTGGTCTTGCAAGGGAATTATTGTTACTAAGAGAAGCCATAATAGGACAAAAGCTTTTCATTTTAACTAGAGATAAGATCAACTAAGCTTTTACCCTCTTAGTCTCTATTAAGTCTTAGAAAACATCATCTGCCATGCAAAACATAGCTTATGCCTTGCAATCTTAGTTTTCTAGGTATGTAACTTACCAATTCATTATGATGAATCAACTCATGTAATCATTACATCAATGTCTATTTCAGCTTAGTTAAGAGCACTAAGATTATCAAGAATATGCAAAAACCTCACATTGAAGCACCAGTTAGACATGGTTACAAAAGTTTCCAGGTCCACTAGGGTGGCAAAGGAACCTACAGAAGTGCATTGAATATGAGTGAGAGATTCTAGCCATGATATAGCTCTGTAATAATAGCCTTGCAATTTAAAATTAATGATAATTAAGCTTTTATTTACTACTCAGTGTGCCAGAGACTTAGAAGATATAATTGAAAATATAGTAGTGATGATAATCATGGTTTAGAAACTTAGAGGTCTATCTCAAGTGAGATAGGGAAAAATAAATCATGGCACATTTTGAAGAATATTATGAAGTCGTCATTGATATTTCGTTAATTGAGAAAATAGAAAATGGAAGTGACTTTGAATCAATTTGGAAAGTTCTGGAGAATAGCAAAGATAAACAATGTTATGGAAGTTTCTAGAAAAATAGATAAATTGTATTCATTCAGAAATTAGAGCATGGCTTTCACTTTAAGAGTAAAATGAACATCCATGTTCTTGTTATGATTACGGATGGGATTATAAAGATTTTTGGGACTGGTCGAATCTGGATTTGATTTCTGGTTCGGCCATGTAGTTACGTTACCTCATCCATGAAATACAACTAGTAATATGCATGCCATGTGACAATTTATAGGATTAATAATTATAGGTACTACTTGGCCTGTGATACAGTTATGTTCCTAATAAACCCATTTTAAGTTGAAAGTATCCTGAGTTATAAAAACAGAGATTACTAACTTGCAAGCAAACATCATGCCTAATCCTGGCCTGCCTTACATGAGCTTAGAACATTTGTGTAAGGCTACCATTGGACAAATTGTCTGCAGAAAACCTGTATTATGATAAAGTATTGAGAGATACAGAGATAGCTCAGTTGGTAAAGTGTTTGCTTTACAAGTTTGAGTGTCTCAGTTCAACCCTCAGAAACTACTTAAAAGTAAATGGCATGGCAGCACACATTTATGATCCCAGTACTAGGGAGGCAAGGCAGGTGGATCTTGGGAGCTTGCCGGCTATCCTAGTCCACTTGGTAAACTCCAAGTATACTAAAAGATCTTGCCTCAAAATATAAAAAGTGGATGGTACCTAAGGAATGACACCTGAGGTTGACCTCTGGATTCCACATAAGTTAAGTTCACACATGTGCACATGCACTCACAGACACAGATGAAAACACATACATACAATAAAAATAAAGTATTAAATAACTTCTGAAATTGATTTAAAACAAGATTGGAAATAAGAGTGGAATGGTTGTATTAGTATGCTTTTTAGACCACTGTAACTTTTTTCCTCTTATTGAAAATAAATTTTCTTCTCACATAATGTACCCTGACTAGGTTTTCCTCTCCCTTTACTAACTCCAGGTCCTTCCCACTACCCATCCTACCCAGACCTACCTCTTGTCTACCTCTCATTAGAAAACAAACAGGCGCCGGGCGGTGGTGGCGCACGCCTATAATCCCAGCACTCGGGAGGCAGAGCCAGGCGGATCTCTGTGAGTTCGAGGCCAGCCTGGGCTACCAAGTGAGTTCCAGGAAAGGCGCAAAGCTACACAGAGAAACCCTGTCTCGAAAAACCAAAAAAAAAAAAAAAAAAAAAAAAAAAAAAAAAAAAAAAAAAAAAAAAGAAAACAAACAGGCTTCTAGGGGTAAAAATGAAATCAGATGTGTTCTTGGAGTTTGAAGCCAAAAACTAGCGTATTGCAATTGGACAATACAACAAGAAAAGAGCAAAAGAGAAGACACAAGAAACAGACACCTACTCATTCACACACTCAGAAATCCCATTAGAAACACAAACAAACTGCAACTGGAGGCCATAATAGATACACAAAGGACCTATAGAGTAAAAAGAAAGAATATAAATAAAATAAAAAATAAGATAAAAAAGGAGGAAGAGCTCTGAGAGGAAATTGTGATACAAGGAACCTCCAATAATGACACTGAGTCTACTGACGGACATGCAGTAGTATGTTTCCCTAATAAGATTCCCTTGGAGAAAACTAGATTTTTATTTGCAAGTGGTTGTTCAATTTGCAATAACTTCTCATGGTGAAATTTTATTTGAATTTTAACAAATAAAGCTTGCCTGGGGATCAGAGGAAAGAGCCAGCCACCATATTAAATATAGAGGTCAGGCAGTGGTAGCACATGCCTTTAATCCTAGCATTTGGGACGCAGAGATTCATCCAGATTTCTGTGAGTTCAAGGCCACACTGGGAACTGTAGCTGGAAGTTTTTCTCTGTCACGCCTGGTCCTGAAGCCACTGAGATCCAAGTAAATACACAGAGGCTTATTTTTTATTATTTTATTATTTTCAAACTATACGGTCTAATGGCTCAGGCTTCTCACCAGCCAGCTCTTACATCTTAAATTAACCCATTTCTATAAATCTATACTTTGCCATGTGGCTTGTGGCTTACTGGTACTTTACATCTTGCTTCTCCTGGCGGCAGTAGCATCTCCTCAGCTCTGTCTTTCTTCTTCCTCTCTCTCTAGTTGAAATGTCCCACCTAACAGAGCCAGGTGTGGTGGTACATGCCTTTAATCCCAGCACTAGTTAACCATAGAGATCTGGAGGTCTGTATAGACAGACAACAAGTGATCGAGCTGAGCAGGAAGAGAAAGTGAGGTAGCTGGGTGGAGAGAGGAAGTAAGATGGCAGGGCACAGAAAAGCATATAGGCCTGAGTATACAGGAAGTAGCTCTCACTTGGGCTGAGGATTTGCTAGCGGTAAAAACTTATGGCTTGGCTTGTTCTATTCCTCTGATCTCTCAGTTTTCACTAAAATATCTGGCTCCAGGGTTTCTTTTTTGCTAATAATACCATTTAGTAATTCGTGTTAAATCTGGGTTAGGGATGGAGGCATGGGTCCACCTTTCCTTTTAGCTCTAGGATTCCATCCAGTGCAGATCTCTGTAGGCCTTGGGCATGCTGCTCAGTCTCTGTGAGTTCATATGCACATTGATACTGTTGATTTAGAGGGTCTTGTTTTTTTGGTGTCCTTCATTTTTTCTGGCTCTTATACTCTTTCTGTGTTCTCTTCAGTGGAGTTTCCAGAGCCCTGAGGGGAGGGATTTGATGAAGACATCCCTTTTGGGGATGGGTGTTCCAAGGTCTCTCACTCTTTGTATGATGTCTGGCTCTGGGTCTCTGTATTTGTTCCCATCTGCAGCAGGAGGAAGCTTCTATGATGATGGCTGAGAAAGGCACTGATCTGAGTATAGTAAACTGGCATTAGGAGTTATTTTATTCCTACATTTTTTAAAACTTAAGAACAGTTTTGTTTTCCCCAAGGTCCCTAGGCTATGTAGTCTCAGGTTCTTGGACATCCGAATAGTGTTGGGTATGGGTTTCATCTCATGGAGTGGGCATTAAGCCAAATCATATATTGGTTGGTTACTTTGTGCCACTATTGCCCTAGTATATCCTGTGGGCAAGATATCATTGTAGATCAAAGGGTTTGTGGCTAGATTGGTGTTTATGTTTCTCCTTTGTTAGTAGACAGAGTACCTTCCTATACCAAAGATGCTAGCATATAAGAGTGAGGGCTTTATGTAGTCACCAGCCTGACTTCTCCATGTCCAATGAGTTGTGTAATTGTCTTTAGCAATGGGAAATTGCTGTCAGTTTGTAGAAAGCACAATATCGTCTTGGCAACAGCGTAGATTGTTTGGGGATTCTCATGGAACTTCTTTGACCAACAACTCAGGTATAACCTAATCCCAGTACTAGAAGCTTCACTTCATTGGATAGCCATGTCAGAACTCTGTCTCCCCCACTATTTGGAGATTTCTTTTAGATCACCTTCACTTAATGTATATATTTTAGGAAGCTTCTACTCTATTAAGTTTACATACTACCCCTCACATGGCCCTTAAATTTAGTTGAGATGATCATGTGTAAACCATTGTAACTTTGAAAAAATATTTACTTATTTTATGTTGTGTTTCAAAGTTTTGCCTTAATGTTATGTTGTGTGTTTCAATGTTTGCCTGAATATATGTCTATGAACCGCATGTATGCAGTGCCCGAGGAGGCCTGATGCTCTGGAACTGGAGTTATAGATTGTTGTTGGCTACCATGTAGATGCTGCAATCCAACCTAACTTTGGCAAGAGTTGTTAACTACTCATATGTCTCTCTGGCCTCCACTGTAACATTGTTTTTTAGAAGAAAAATACATGCTGAACCATTGTAAGTTGGGGCTCATCAATATATTATAGCATTGATATAGTTTGGACATTGAGTGAGTCTTCGGCAATAGTACCTGTCTTCAATACCATGTTCATTTTAGGTTCCACAGATTATCCCTTAGCTACCGTACAGAGATTGTGAACTATAGATGAATTTCTAAATGGTCTTATTAAATAAAAAACACAGAGCCAAATATAGGGGTGAAAGCCTTGGAGAGATCAGGGAAATAGGGAAAGCCACCAGCCAACCTTACCTCACCAACTCTGCAGTTTGCAAATGTGAGTTACTTCTTGTTTTACCCACGCCTTTATTGTCTTGCTATTCTGCCCTTTCATTGGCTATCTCATCCCAGCTACTTCACTTCCTTGTCACTGCCTGTCTGTACAGACCAGGTCTCTATGGTTGATACTGGGATTAAAGGCATGTGTCACCATGCTTGGCTCTGTTACCTAGTATGGCCTTGAACACACAGAGACCCTACCTGATAAGTGATCAGATTTAGGGCATGTGCTGCCTGACTTCTTGTTTATTTAAAATGGCTGGCCTTTCCCCTGATCTCCAGGCAAGCTTTATTAAAGCACAAATAAAATACCACCACATTTCAGCACAAATAAAATATCACCACAGTGGACTGTGTTGTTAGACATGTGTTCAGAGACTTAGCTACTTGACTGAGGTTGATTGACCACTAGGTTTTTTTCTTGGTCAGCAGCTGTGGGCTGTGTTGAGTTTTAGCTCTGTGTGATAAAGAGAATATTGGATATATTTTTAAAAATCTACATCAGGAAGGAACGTTTTAACGAGACCAAAAGTCTAGTCTAAATTTTAAATAACCATACAAACCAAGCAGAGAGAGGGAGGCAGCAACTGCATTAAGTGAGTGTATCACAACAAGTGTATCCCATTCAAATACATTGTGAGGTCAGATATCCTAACATTTATTCTTCTATTAGCACATCTCAGGCTACAGTTGGTGAACCTGTATTTTGTAATAGTTGATCAAAAATATTATAGTCATGTTGCCATCAATAAGTGTTTTTGAAAGAAAAATACCCAATAAAAATGTAGAGCTATGTGGGGCCTAAAGAGATGGATGAGCTCTTAAGAGTACTTGCTTCTCTTAAAGAGGACTTGGGTTTGGTTCCCACACCCACACAAAGGCTCACAACTTTCAATAACTCCAGTTCCTAGGAATATAATGTCCTCTTTGGACCTTCATGGGCACTCAGCATACATATGGTGCACTGATACATACAGGCAAAACATTTGTGCACATTAAAATACAAGTAAATTCTAAAAGAATGTATAGTTATATGAAATATAATGACAGTTTTGTCAGCAATGGACTACATACATAATTTTGTTTCATAAGCTGGATATTGATGGAGCCATTTTTGTTTGGATACCTATACCCTGTGATATTCTCACAATGACAAAAATCACTCAATGACACAGTTCTCAGAATATATCCTACTGTGAAGTGATACATGAGTGTGTTTTAATAGTGATATTTCTATTGTTATTAGTCTTTTAATTAAATGTTACTGAATTTTAATTTTATTATTTTTAGAAAAGAATATAAGTAGAAGTTACAATGTTTTTACCTAAGTATAATATCATATACAATGCCTGATGAAAGATGAGTTAAGCTTCCCACCTTCTTATAGTACACTAAACCAGTTATTTGAAGTCTCTTCACTTAGAATTTCTTATCTATAATTGGCATTGGTAACATATATTTCAGTTTGTAGGGATATTTTAATTAAATATTACATCTAGAGTAATGAGTATGACACTTCATTTTCTAGAAGATGTGTGGTGTGATATGGATATACGTTCATGGTATGGGTATGTGTACATGTGTGGGGGTGCTGTGTACATGTGTTTATGTGCACGTGGAAGCTAGAAATCAATGCTGGACTTCTTCTCAATTGTTCTTAACCCTTTTTATGTTTGAGACAGGGTCTCTCTCTGACTTAGATAGATCACCTGACCAATGAGCTCTGGGTCTCAACCCATCTCTGCACCCCGGGGCTGTGATTATAGACATACATCACTGCAGTTGGTTTTTATGTGCATGGTGGAGATCCAAGCTCAGATCCTCATGCTTGTGTAGCCAACACTTAACCAGTCAGCTCCATTAAATCGTATACTAACAAATATATTTAATGTGGAAAATATTTTGTGTGCATTCATGAATTGTGGATTAATAAATGAATGCATTACTTTTTTGTAAAGACCGCATTGAAATCCAACTTTTGTCAATTAGTTACAGAAATAACAGGGGCGTGAATCCTCATTAATATCTATTGATCATCAAAAAAGAAAAGTAAATGTAGCCATCTCAAATGTGTGCATTTGTAAAGCAAAGTTTGGAAGAGAGAATAACAGCTCTTTCTTTTCAACAGATATTTTATTTGCATCAAAATATTATGAAGAGAAAATAACTGTCACTTAACTTCTTTAAAGCTTAATAATCACTAAGTAAAAACATCAAGCTACAAGTAAGATAAAGGAAATTAAGGTCATATATAAAATAACCCATTAAGCTCTTCAAGTGAAGTTAAATGTTGTTATAGATAAGTTATTTCCTAAATCAGTAGAGAAAGGTCATATTACCAGTTCTTTTAAGTATTAAAGGGTCACCTTCAAATATATGTTCATTTTTTTATCCCTTTCCCTTTACACACACACACACACACACACACACACACACACACACACACACACCTTTTTATTTCAAAGCCAATAGAAAATCTACTTAAATAGCTCGCATGTTGTGGAGAATCTAAAACTGACTTACTTCTTGATGCAGTGAATTTTGTTTTATCATTCAGAAGATGCAACCTGTGCGGTGACACATTGTTGCCAGATAGAGAGGTAACATCTCTCAATTGGTATTGGCAGCAGCTCTGTTTTTATTGACCCTCTTGCTGGTAAATCTGAATGTGAGCTCTATGGAATCAGAAGGGAAATAATAACTTTCTTTAGTGCCATTCAGGCAATGGAGAATGATTTTCCATTTGTGGAAATATCATCTAGGAAATAACCTGCAATGGCAATTTGTCAAGAAAAGAAATCCATCACTAAACTTGATAAGACGGGTGGAGAGAGAAGCATGTATGTGCAGATTCACAGTTGCCATTTGACCCTAGGAGTCCCAGAGACCATCAATCATCCCACGCTTCTCCCCCTTCATTCTTTCAGCCTTCTCTCATTCTTTGCAAAGAGACTAGCATGCATTTTTCTCTATTCAAGGTTATGCATGCAATAGCTTCAAAAACACTTCCCCAAATATTGTCTACAATCTAATGCTGGCAGACTGACAATGTACTATCAATAATCACTAATATCTCTGTTCCCTGAAAGAGGAAACTGAAAATGCAATTGACTGTCTTGCTAAGATCACACATCTAGAAAGAGACAAATGCACCAACAAAAGTGTTTTCTGAATCACTGCCTTATAGAATATGCCCTGGCAGTAGGATCAGGATCCATCCCTGGTGCATGAGCTGGCGTTTTGGAGCCCACTACCTGTGGTGGGACACCTTGCACAGCCTTGATGCCAGGGGAGGGGCTTGGACTTGCCTCTCCTGAATGTACCAGGCTCTGTGGACTCCCCCAGGGAGACCTTGCCTTGTTGGAGGAGGGAATGAGGGGTGGGTTGGGGGGAAAAGCTGAGAGGGGCAGGAGGAAGGAGGAGAGGGGATCTGTGATTGGTATGTAAAATGAATTTTAAAAAAATCCTTAATTAAATAAAAAAAGAATATGCTGGTAGGAGAGATGCAAAAGGGGTCAGAAAAAAAAAGAAATATTGAGCATATGAAGAGTAAATGTTTTCCACTTTCCTACTTATATAAGTTTTTTATTCAATTGATATTGAACAATGAAAAAAGATGGTCTCAGAGTCTGTACCAGATACATGTTTGCACAGTAATGTCATTCATGTTGATAGAGTGTTGCCAACTTCTTAGAGAATGAGCAGAAATGAATAAAACCTCATTTGGTTATGGCTCAGGATTAAATGTAGAGTTCATTGCACTGTATGGACAAGATCGCTGAAAAGACCAGTCCAGGTCCAAGAGGTCAGGTAGGGAATGAACAGACGCCATCTGTCCCTGGGAAGAGCTATAAAGTCACACAGCAGGAGATCTGGATACAGAGGGAGGAGTCACTGGAAATAATTTTGCTACCTGTGGAGCATGGACACAACAACTCATCATTCCCAATGTGCTAAGAGATTTGGAAATACACAGATGTCTACATCACATTTGAACTCTGCTATGCAGGAGTTTATGGACTGATGAGAGAAACAGGCACAGAAGAGGATCACTGCAAGGCAGAGCAACTCAAGGGGAATCCATGTGGAGACAAGCACTTTGATCTACAAAGCTCAGCAGCATAAGACAAACAATGCTTTTTCTGTACCTTATGTCTTGAATTTCATGTTAACCCAAAGCAACATTTAATCAGATCTAGATCACAAATTATGAGTTTCTAAAATTAACTTATTTGGTAAGTTTACTAGTTACTTTTCTGTTACTGTGATAAAATGTCTGGGCCAAGGCAACTTATAGAAGTAAGAATTTATTTGTGCTTCCAGTTCCATAGAGAGAGAGAGAGTACATGTGTCAGGGGAGGCGTGGCAGCAAGCAACCAGAGCGGGGAGCCATAACTATGAAGCAGGGAAACAGAACTAAAAGTGAGATGAGGTCATGAATTATCAAAGCCCACCCACTGTGATGTATTTCCTCCAGTGAGGCAGCTATACCACCTCCACCCATTGAGGGCCAGGTGGTCAAATGCATGAGCCTTTGGGAAACATCTCTTATTCAAACAACCATGATAAACAAGATCAAACATGTCCTTCCTCTACCTTGTCATGGACTCAGAGATCTAGAGCTTGTCTTAAACTGACACATAGGTATTTGTAGAGGTATAGTATTCTGTGTATCCCTCATTCTGAACACGTAATCCTTTCCTTTCTCTGCTAATGCATTAGTTCCTAATTCAGCCAAATACATATGATTATACCACATGTGTTAGAATATACAATCTAGTAACCTTGAGACAAAGAAGAAATGGTAATGAAGGATGGAATAAACTTCATTTTGCACAAGGCGTCAACAACTAAATACAAATGGAGATAACTCACAGTATTATATATTAGCAGGCATCATTTCAGAGTGAAACCTACTGAAGGAGATACTGGAAGACCCTGAATGCTAGATCCTATGTCATCGCTAGCCATGTGGGATTAGCACAGTCATTTCTCCTGTCTAATTGTGATTTCTCCATTTATAGAGTGTTAAACTAGGGAAGTATTCCAGTTTATCTACGAGTTCAGATCCCATGAAGCTGAGAAAATTGGGAATAGCTATCAATGACAGTAAGGAAAAACAGGGAAATGAAAGGGAGAACAAAAGAGAGGGAAAGAGAGAAAATGAAGAATGTCAACCACAGTTAAGCTCCTAAATTTACAGCACAAATAAGGATGATTTCTTAACCCAGCCAAGCTGGTAATCATGACTTAGTAATAATATTTGATAATAATGTATATATGTGATATTACATAAGGATTATTGCATAAGGATGCTTACTTGTATGAAGGCATTTAATGGTTAAAATAGGGTCTGCCTCATAATGGTCTCAATTAATAGTATATGTGTGCTCTGCTTCTCAATACTAGTAGTTAGATTACAGAAGGAACAAAAGTAACTTTTGTATTTCCTACTAAGAAACAGGTTCTAACTTGAAATATTACCTGTAACACTATTTCATTAAGTAGTTAGTCATGTGTCATTTCTAATAGATTTGCAGTGATTGAATGATCTATTTAGTACTTATGAAGAGGTTTTTCAATATTGATAAGTGATACTTGCTGACCATAACATTGGCTTATCAATTTTAGTATTATACAATAATAGTGTATTATTTTTTGAGAATATTAAAATTTAAATTTGAGAATACTAAAATTTAAACTTGTTTTTGAGAATATTTGGTAGCCACAATTAACAAAAATTAATTCAATATAAATGAATGGTGTCTTAAGACAATTATCAATAAATATAATTTCTAGTTGAATTTGGCATAGAAGGCATTAGACAAGGGACAGCCAATACTGCTGAAATGGATGGATATACCACTCTCTTATCTCCAGATACACAACCTACCATCTTCTGTTGAAAAGAATTAACACTGGAATTTAGTATTCTATAAATTTAACCTTGGAAACAGACTTTCTCATATTCTAGGTGTGGTACATTAAATCACTGTATCCTGTGCTTTGAGACAGACCAGTTTCAGCATCTCTGGGGTATTTATTTTGCCACCAATGTCAAACCAGCCAAAAACCAAACAAACAAATGAACAAACACAGGAGTGAAACATCTTGACATCATTCTTACTGGCCAGGTTTGTAAAACATCTTTCCAAAGGATGAGAAAATCCATGTATATTTCACTTTTGTTTTCCAAGTAAAGCTACTCATTTCACAAACCGGCATGGCATGTAGAAGTCACTTCACTGCCACATGCAGGATTTGATAAAATTGCGTAGCCATAATTAACACAGATTAAAATGAACGCAATGTCGATGAATGGCAAGTTTCCTTTAAATATAGGTGATGTAAACATAAATTCTCTCTTCCCACACCCACAGCAACACTATGGCAGGAAACTGGTACTGTTATTCATTTGGGGTGGGGCTGAATTAAATATTAACAGTCAATATCACAAAATTATTCACAATTGTCAGTAAAGTTTGACATACTTTCACTTTGAAGAGAGTCTTTGTTCTGACTTTGTAGACTTACTTAGGTAAGATTGTCATTTGATTTGCTTTTCCTTTCTCCTCTTTCCTCCCTCTCTTGCTTCTCTCAGTCATGTAGATGGTTCTGTAATCTTTGGTATTCTGGACCCTTAGCCACTATAAACTTGCTGTGCAGTAAACCAGACACAAACATGTATTTCTAAGTGTCAAAGAGGTCAGTTATCTTTCAAAACCTACATCAGCAAGGCTAGAGATATGGCTCAGATGTTAAGAGCACTTGCTCTTGCAGAGGCCCATGGCTCAGTTCCTAGTACTCACAGCCTATGGCTCACAAACATCTGTAACTCCAGTGCCCTCTTCTGCTCTCCCCAGGCACTGCAGGAAAGCAGTATACATACAGATAACCAGGCACACACACACACACACACACACACACACACACACACGCACACACACACTAATAATAATAATAATAATAATAATAATAATAATAATAATAATAATGTATTTTTAAAGTACGTTGTCCTCTAAGTTTTCAGCTAGGAATTTCTATTTAAGTGAAAAATACAGATTTTTCTGTTACATTATCATGTTGAAAACCAGAATAAACATAAATATTTAATAACACATTCTCTCCTATATAACACATCAGTTCATATGGAAACTGTAACACACACACACACACACACACACACACACACACACACACACACTTTCAAAGATAATGTCATTGAAAGGCTAGTTACTATTCCCGAAGCTTCAAAGGTAAGGGATGTCTTCTCACATGTGTCCTCTCAAAGGAGGAGAAACAAACCAATATTATGTACTGATAAAAGTTAAAATGCTCATAAATGGAAATAGGTTAAGAAAACCAAAGTATGTTCATATGATTGCCACTAAGCCAAAAACGCATTGAGTAGGCAAATGTGCATTAGCCTGAGGATTAGTTACTGATAAATAATTAAGACTACAAAAGGTATTGATATGATGATCCAATATATTTTGTACAAAATCTAACATACCTGAAGAGTTTACAGTTTTTCTTCACAAAAGCATATTATAAAGTAGTTTTCTATATTGACTCTAAAAATTTCTATTAAGAAAATATTAAATTGAAGTTAATGTTCATAAGGAGGAGAGGTGATTAGATGTGATCTTGAGCATACATTTAATCCTAGGATTGGGACTGTAAAGCATAAATTGGCTTGGTTTCCACTGCACTTTGCTCATTAAAGCTATTATTCTAGGAAATCTAATGAAAATTTTATTTAGATGGTGCAAAAAATAGATAAGGAGTGTGCTAGTGTTGGATGGCATAGAAAGAGTTGAGTTATCCAGGGAAGAAGAAGAAAGGAGTGAATATGTCCAGCATGAGAGGTTGGAGAAGGGAGATGTTCAAGTACAGAGGAAAATAGCAGTTACTAATCACCTAAAGAACTGTGTCACCTACCTAGTGTGTCATTCAGTCAAGGGCAGAGGTATAAGGCAACGAAGACTGACTTGATGTGTACAAAGCAGAAGAATGGGAGCAGCAGCCACCGAGTAGCAGAAGAAAGTCAGGCACAAAGAAACTGCCCAGGGCACTGGATGTGTGTATGTGTGAGAGGATGACATATGTGACTATCAGGACATAGAAATAAAGTTATACCAAATAGAAGTGGGGCTGGAAATACAGCCCAATAGCTGAATTCTTATCTTGTACACATAGGGCCTCGGTTCAATCTATGGCAACACACACATACACACACACACACACACACACACACACACACACACACACACACACACCCCAGAAAATCAAACGGAGCAACAGAAAGCTGTATTTTTTTCTTCTCCCTTAATACTTCCATTTGGAGTGTAAGAGGAAGCTTTCAGAGTAATCAAGGAACACAAAGAAATGTCACAAATAGGAATGGATAAATGGTCAGTGGTTCAGAGCACTGGTTGCTCTTCCAGAGGACCTGGGCTTGATTATCAGCATCCACATGATAGTTCATAATCATCTATAACTCCAGTTTCATGGAATCCAAAACCATCTTTTGGCCTCTGAGGGCACCAGGCACACAATGGCTTCACAGACATACCTGAAGGCAAACAGCCATACGCATAAGAAATATTACGTATGTGAGAACTTCAACTTTCAAATGGCCTGGGAAAGTCCACACCATTAGCTTTGGGAAAAATAAACGAAACCTTTCATCTGCCCATCCCTCACCTGTGGATGGAGTAAAAGCGTATGCAGAGCAAAATTTGAAATGCTCATAAGATTTGGGCTTCTACATGAAATTACCAATTGTATTTGCTCTGTTTCCTTTTAAGTAATATATTTCAGAAATTCTGTCAAATTTGTGTCTATCTCAGTTATCCTAATAATGCTGAGTTGTCAAGGATATGGATTGGGATAAGAGGACAATTTCTTGAACTTAGGCAAAATCTTTTCTGGTTGCAATATTTTAAATGATGATAAATTACCATAGACAAACATATTGTGCATAAGTTCCTTCATAGAAACAAAAAAGGAAAATTTGTACCTTAGTCATATATAGAAAGTGTAAAAGATGTATTGAGGAATTTTTACTCAGAAGCAGGATGTGAACATTTGGAAGGAAAATGTAAGAATTTAATGTTCAAGTTCTATTAGTTGTTTACAATTATTTATTCAGATGTCTATTCTGTGTTAGGGCACTACTAAGTGCCAGTCATAGAGCACTGATAAACTGTGTCTTCATGCCCATAGACTTTAGAGTTTGGAGGACACTTTGTAAAGGAAAATGAAAGTTAGATATCATCCATTGTGGAAGACTATCTTTCATACTAAGTGTATAAGTTAGCACAAGGGAATAATTGCTGGACTTAGCTGCTTCCTATATGTTTCACAGTGACTATAAAAATTAGTAGAATTTTGAGAGGAGAAGAAATCAAACAGCCTTGGTCATGTCGACACTGGGATCTGTTACCACCAACACAGTTCTGACATTTACAATAGCATAATGAATAAGCTCTGTTTGGCCTTGTCTATACAACTTATTTATGATATCTGCAGCAGAAGGAAAACTCAAGTAAATTTTTCCTTTTTGTAGTCATGGAAATGTTTGTCAGACAACCTGGCAGGTGATTTAATCGTTTTAAATGATTTTAAACAATGCTCCATAATTTATGCTTCAGGCTATCATTTCCCCCCCACACACCCTAACCTCAAAGAACTTGACACAAATATTTTCTGACTCAGTTAACTTTATATTTACTTAAAAAATCATAAATGGGGACTGAAAGATGGCTCAGTGCTAAGAGCACTTGCTGTTCTTCCAGGGGACCTGAGTGAAACTCACAGAACCATGGCTTGTCAGCTCATATGTATCTGTAACACCAAAGGATCTGGAACTCTCATTTGGCTCTACAGGCATTTGAATTCGCATATACATACACATATGAACACACACACACACACACACACACACACACACACACACAAAATCACTCACATAAGTGAAATGTAAAACAAATCCTATATATAGGATCTATGTATTCTGTGATTTTATTGATAGTGGCTTGTGTCTCATGAAACTGAGTTTTTGTTATTATATGGGCTTATATAAATCCTATTTCATACAAATATAGAGAGTGTGCCTTATGGATCTCTTCGATAGCTCAGCTGGCAGAGCAGAGAAGTATAGTCATTATATTCCCTGACAGCTTAATTGTTTTAAGCAGGAAAAGAATTGATGTTCTAACCCATGTACAGGTTAGCCTTGAACCCTAGTTCATGCCTGACCCTTTATGATTAGCAGAACATTTTCAAAGCAATCACTTCTTGCCAGAGCATTCATGAAGATGAATGGTTTAGTGTCCAGTAATTGAATCCATGGGTTGCTTTGACTGTTTTTTAGAGCTTTCCTCTTTCTGCTAATTTTTCTCCATAAACACTTTAGAAGAATCTGATATAGAAACATGACTATCATCCTGGAAAATACCCATTAAAAATTTAGAACAATGGTTACTTTTCTGTGTAATATTCACAATAATTAGCAAACTCATTTAAAAACTCTATATTAAAAAATAAGCATGATATTTTTAAAAGACTTTACTCTAAAATTATAAGACAATCTCAATTTCCTATTATGTATCAGAAGATGCTGGGACAAGTCCTGAGAATCAAAGATGCATTAAAATATCAATCAGGGAAACAAGATATTATTGTGAATTTTTCTTATCTTTGAACAGAAAATGTATAGATCAAAGTTTATTCCTATTAGTTTATTTCTATCCCTTATTTCTTTTGATATTAAGTCATCTATTTGTTCTACAATTAGTTTCACTGATTTTTGTTCATATTTCTGAAATTTTTTCTTCATAATTTTGCATTTAAATAAATAATAACAGTAATGGGTTAAATTCTCTAATAAAATTAATCTATATTATTATAGATTATTTGTATGATATAATTTAATGATACAGTACTTGTCCAGCCCTCATGAGGCCCTCATTTCAATCCATAGTTAGTTCAAGAAAGAAGAAAAAAGGATTCATGAGTTCATGCCAATACAAAAGACACATAAATAAATGGAGAGAATAAGACAACTCTACTATAGAATTCTAATAAATATAGAAGGGGTGAGTGATGGAAAATTACCATTTAAATCCAGTGGGGAATAATTGAGACAAGCAGGAGGTATCATGTTCTGTGGACATATTCTTGACAGTGTGTTGTAGAGTATGAAATTTACTCAGTCTCTCTACCAGATTGCTCATTAATTTGAACAAAACAGGATAAAAGATCTCTTCAAAGTCTGTAATTTTGATGGACTCCACCTCAAGCAAATGACCAAATATCTTTTCATGAATAATAGAAAGTCCTGCCTCTGATGTACTGTTTTCAGAAAGATGAAGTATCAGACATCTTCTGTTCCTGCCAAGCAACCAAGAACTGATTCTTATTCATGAGGAAGCCCGTGAAAACTCAGATTGAGATATATTTGACAGAAGTTCTTGATCGTATTTTCAAATATGCCAATGTCAAGAAAACAAGGAACATTTTAGGAACTTCTCAAATTAAAAAAAGCTGGATGCAACACATGATCTTGAAACAACCATTGTGGTAATCGGAAAAACACAAACATGGGTTTTTGTATGATGTGCTGATGATGTAGCAATGCTAAGATCCTGTGTTATGGATATATTACATAATGTCCTCCTATGTGTTTTGGAGTGGAGGTAGATCAGATCACAAGCAACTACCTGAAAAATAGTTTCAAATGTTTATAAAATAATAATTATAATAATGATATATACAGCATATTAAAATATGCAAGGAGAGATAAAAAGCAACATTTGAAGAATGTTAAAAATGATAAATTTATTATACTAGGTTCTTAAATAAAACAGGAAAGAAAACCTCAGTGGGCTACAGAGACATACAATATGGCATTCGTAGCCTGCTGACTAATGCCATGGTGGGATACTATCTTAAGGAAGATCTTCCTTTCAAGTCTTATAGCTGATAGGATCAGGGAACCTGAATTTTTACCTCTCCAAGTCCCAATGGCCTCTCTGCTTCACTATCCAATTGAATGGACACCCCCAAAACTTGGTGTGGTTCCAGGACACTGCATGTGGTTGAAGTATAGATTCACAGACACTGGTCTATATGAAGACAAGTTTGGGCTTCACTGTAGAGAGAAGTGAAAGTTGTTTGTATTTGGGAACTACAGCCTGAACTCATATGCTGTGGGATGTTCTGTATGGCAAATGTGTTGCTGATTAGTCAATAAATAAAACACTGATTGGCCATTGGCTAGGCAGGAAGTGTAGGCAGGACAAGGAGGAGAATAAAGCTGGGAAGTGGAAGGCTGAGTCAGAGAGACACTGCCAGCCACCATGATGAGAAACAGCGTGTGAAGATGCCGGTAAGCCACGAGCCACGTGGCAAGGTATAGATTTATAGAAATGGATTAATTTAAGCTGTAGGAACAGTTAGCAAGAAGCCTGCCATGGCCATACAGTTTGTAACCAATATAAGTCTCTGTGTTTACTTGGTCGGGTTTGAGCGGCTGTGGGACTGGCAGGTGAGAGAGATTTGTCCTGACTGTGGGCCAGGCAGGAAAACTCTAGCTACACTCATAGACAAAGAGTAAGACTTTATGTATAGGTGATATACATGGGGCTGGGACACAAATGTGTATGGCCAGGGTAAGCAGGATCCATCAGTGCGCTGTGGCACACATAGCATGTGTGGTTGATTTGTTTTCCTCATTGCTAGAGACTCAAAGACATTAGCTGGAAATAAAATAATTGTGCAGGCAATTCTCACATACTTAAATAATGCCTCTGGCATAAGGCAATAAGGTGATTGTCCCATGGGCTCAGAAACAGGGAGGACCTACAGGTCAGCTCCTGCATGAGCTGCATGGCTCCCCTTGGCTGAGGAGATCAAAGGCATACATTCAGGCCAGCAGAGGCCACTACCTTGTCTGGAAAACACTGGTGGGTGGGCAGGCCATGAAGAAGCCCAGCCAGCCTACATGCACCCTTTCTATTTTTTCATTTCTGGGCATGAGAAACAAACACCCACTCCAACCCAGTGTACTTCAGAAGGAGAATCCTGGGGGAAAGCAGAGTCTCCCCATTCTCCATTTTCCAGGATGGCACTAGTGCCGCTCATGGTGTCTTGGTTTTGTCTTGTACTTGTTTTCCCAACCTGCATCAATTTTCATAACTGCGTCCCCTCTGTTTTGCCATTCCTTTGTGCCTAGCATCTTCCATTTGCCACTTTCTTTGCCCCCCATTTATTCTATGATTTTATTGTTGATAGTTCACTTTTGTTAACACTTAACTTCCTAATTTATACTGTATTATCTTAACTTCCCCCTTTTCTTCTGTCTTTCATATGGTCACTGTTTTCATTTTGCTGCACTCTGTTTAAATACGGTGCTCTGTGGTTGTTCTTGCAGTCTATTCTCTCCCCTCTGTGCACTCGTGGGAGGCAAGTCTCCAAAGAAAGCTGCTCAGAAGAGGAAGTTAGGAAAAACAGAGATCTTCATCCCAGCAGATGAATAAACTATAGGACACAAATATAAGAAGTGTTCAAAAGTTCCTTCTGTGATGGCAGGTGCCAGCAAACAAATGCTGGAGAAGATGAGGTCAGTCTGGGCTTTGCTTTTGGCTGGGCATTTGAGACATGCTTCTAATCCCACCCAGTGCTATGGAGGTGGAGCCAGAAGGATCAGGCGTTCAAGGTTATCCTTGACTATATAAGCAAGTTCGAAACCAGCCTGAATGACACTCCGTTTAAAAAAAATGACTGGGTGCAGGGGCAGGCAACAATAGTACTCTGAAAGTTCCTAATTTTTCAATAATCAAATCCAAAGATTCCAAAATGACCAAAATGCTGGAGAAAAGGATCATGTGTAGCTAGAGTTTTCCTGCCTGGCCCACAGTCAGGACAAATCTCTCTCACCTGCCAGTCCCACAGCCTCTCAGACCCGACCAAGTAAACACACACAGAGACTTATATTGCTTTCATACTGTATGGCTGTGGCAGGCTTCTTGCTAACTGTGTTTATATCTTAAATTAATCCATTTTCATTAATCTATACCTTGCCACATGGCTCGTGGCTTACCGGCATCTTCACAAGCTGTTTCTCATCATGGCGGCTGGCAGTGTCTCTCTGACTCAGCCTTCCACTTCCCAGCTTTATTCTCCTCCTTGCCCCGCCTATACTTCCTGCCTAGCCAACGGCCAATCAGTGTTTTATTTATTGGCTAATTAGCAACACACTTGACAAACAGACCATCCCACAGCACTTCCCCCCCCCCTTTTTTTTTTTTTCAAAAAGGAAGGTTTTAACCTTAACAAAGTAAAATTACATATCATTTGGGAATTTGGGCGTAGCTTCTCTTACTACTTCCTGCTGGAAGGGGGCGCTGTATCTTATGGGGAAACAAAGAAAATTTTAGAATTATGGAATAGTCCATGAGGCTGTATCGTCTGAGCCAGATGCCTTCAAACCATTCTGGATGTTGGATCATCTGGGCCATGGTGTCATTGGAGACCTTCAGGGGGTCTTGGCTGGTCAAACCTGATGTATCTTAATCTGGAACAATTCCATAGCCTTTGGCTTTCTGTGGGAACAAAAGCAGAGACTCCTTTCCAAAGTAACATATCCTTATATCCAAATTTTGAAGTCAAGATACCTTTAAAATATACATTTTGGCATAACTCAACAGCTTTTACAATCAAATGTTTTTCTGCAGTTAAAAATCCCAAAGACAACACAATCCAGATTCTCTGTGTAATATCCATCTTTACGTGGCTTATTTTTTTTATACTACCTTTACTGTCTCTTTAAAGACTTTATTTTTTAAAACTATGTATTTGTTTCTATAACTCTATATATCACCTTTTTTGTCTCTTTCAAGCCTACGTATCTTTTACACACATTGTAAACTATTACATCTGAATCTGTCTTATTGTGAATCTCTTGCCTTAAACTGCAGCAGCTGTGGCTGCTGGCTCCGCCCACCTCAGCTTCCCAACATGGCGGTGGTTTACTTCCAGCTCTGGGAGCTATCGTGGGTCTATGCTTTTATCCAAGCAGCGTGTAGGCCAGAAACCTCTTTTTTGTTTTGTACTAGCAAAGTCTAAATCCACCATGCAGTTTAATGTGCCACTTGCAGAGGCCTCATTTCCGCCATACTGCAGGTCGAGCGCGCATGCCAGGAACCCACCAGTAGCTCAAACCAACAGCTGCCGCTCATTTGAGAGAGACAATTAGGAACTGTTTTTAGCTCCGTTTTAGAATCTTTTTTCTCAGTTTTTTGGTGGAAACTCTTGCCCCACGTTGGACGCCATTTGTAGCTAGAATCATGCATGAAGAATTTTTGGAGGCAATAAAGGATATTAGATATTGATGAAACTATTCAAACCTTCATTTCGGTTATTGATACTTATGCACACTCTGGATATACACTCTGAAACTGGTGAATTTTGTCTTATATAAATTATACCCCAACATTAAGGCAAATGGGAATATAAAGTATAACTTAAAATTAAGGCTTCCTTTCTACCATGAGCTAAAATGAACGAAAATTCAGATTTTTTAATTTTAGAAAGCAAAGGAGCTGAGATTTAATTAAATCTTGAGTAGGAACAGCAGTAGGTGTTCTGTAATCACATGGAGACATGTTGTAGGACCATTAGCAAACCACTGTGGAATCTGTTGTTAGTTCTGAATGAGTTGCTGTGAACTGGGCAAAGACACATCCTGATGCTGAAAAGGCAGGGCTGAGTGGTAAGGGCTTCTCGTCTACCACCAGAATTCTGCTAGTGAACAGCACATGCTCAGAACGGAGCTCAAATGAATGGACCTTTTATCTTCCCTTAAGACAACTCCAAAAGGAGCAACAGGGAAGTCATCAGACAAGGAAATGAAAGTTGTGGGCAACATCTGCCTTCTAGCCATACACTTAGCTATCAACAAGACTTTTATCAGGAGGAAAAACTGCTTATGACAGCCCTGAAAGATTTATGGGAGATCGGGAACAAAAATCTATCTTTACAACTAGAAAGATTTTGATTTAGTCTCACACATCATGGATATCTGTGTCAAAATAGACACTACTACCATTTGTTGGAGATATAACTCATTTTATGATCTATCCCATAAAAAGTCCATGAGTAAATTCATGGTGAATTGGAGAAACCTCATAAAATTCTACCACATAGGATTCAGTTCTAGGCTCAGTGTTTATTCTTATTCCAATCACAGAATGGTCTGGGTAAATACTCATAGGTAAGCTTGCAAAGAGAGCTCACCATCTCAGAAACTAAAATAATCAATCTGGCAAACTAAAGAATTAATAGAGGAAGTCTATATAGGATAATTTCTACATGATACATTCCCAAACAGAGCTTTTACACTAGTTTAAATAGGTATGGTTTGATAAAATATGGATTGGATTTGCAAGTAAAGGATACACTTGCTTCAAGGCTTCAGTCAAGTTCGGTCTACAGTGTAGGAAGCAAATATCACAGTGGGGAGTCTTTAGAGAAATCACGAAGTTCTCCAGCTATGATCTTGAGATACAGTCAGCCAGAGCATTAACAACATTTACTTACCAAATTAGAAGAGGAGGTAGATAGTGCAATGGGTTTTAGAGGAGAGCTACAAGGGCTGGTTGGATACTACATCTGCAGAAGATGCCCAAAGACTAAGCCTTATTCTTTTGGTAAAAGACAGTTAAATCCAAGGCAAACTTAATAACCATCCAATAGAAATGGGGGACATGAAAGAATGGCAACAAACAGCTCTTTAAGCCACATAGTTTACCAAAACTATCAAAGAAAATTGGTTTAAATTGTAACTGCCTGCAAAGAATTTATAATTACCATACCTCCCAAACCAGACAAAGTTGAAAAAAGATTCAGTTTCTATTATGAAATTTGGTTAACTCAGTCTAATATATATATAAGAAAATATATATTAGAGAATACATTCATACATATGAGTATATCTATCTAGCATCTAGATGTAGATCTATATGTATTCATACTCTTCAAGTCTTTTTTGAAGTCCAAGTGCTGTCATATTCATAATTAATGCAATGCTACATGCAATTGAGCCTTTAATATTGTTTCTGGATGGCATAACAATAGAGATTTTGCTGTCTTGAAGCCTGGTGAACATTGTCGAGATATAGCCAATTGCTACACTTTTCTTCTGAAATTCACTGTTTTTCTCTTGAGAAGCTGTAGGCTTCCTTGGATATTGATTTACTGATGGAAACCAAACAGAAAATTAGCTCCCCAGTGAATTTGCCTGCTTTTATGACAAAGTGTTCTGGACTAGCCACAATTGCCATTTTTTAAGTGGTCATAGTTCATTTTGCAAATTACTCTTTCAGCTTATAAATTACAGCAAAGTATAACATTCTTGTGGACAATAGACATTAATTACTATTTATGGCATGTCTGTTCTAAGTATAATGTAGCTAATTTACAAGGAAATATATATTGCCAAGTTAAAAGTGCTTTTTAAATATGTTTTTGTGTAAGGATTCTTAAAGGATTCATGATCTGGACCAAATACTTCCCTGGTTATCCTGAAGAAAGTATGACTTCTTATAGTCCTCAGCAGTGCTTAATAAAAAGATATTGGATATGTAATGCAACATGGATTGTTCTTTCGGGTTCTGTATCATTTCTTGAGTATTACTGAATGCTGATCTCATTACTTAAAACATATGTAGTAGTAGTAGAGATGACTGATGATACATTGTACATGACACATCGTAGTAGGGGATAGGTAGATTGTAAGAGATAGGGAGAAGGTAGACATTTTCCTATCCCAATTCCTTGTTTTAGTGACAAGTAAGGACAGAAGGATCCACTGTTAGCTTAGTCTTGACTTCAGAATTGCCTACTCCTGACTGATTTATCATTACATGTATTTAGATTCTCTTTAAGCAATGTAAGAAATGTATTTATTAGCTTGTCTATATCTTTGTGTCTTTTAACTATGGTAAGTAGTTTCTTTAAAATAGTAGTATAATTCTAGTATTAGCATTTATTACTAAATTTATAATCCACAGAAAAAAGACAACTTTGGAAAATTGTAAGAGAAATTCTAACAGTTTTAACTTAGTAGTTACAATAAGGGATGAAAATAAGACCATCCATTTGAAGAACATGGTTCATATATCTACAGTGAACTCTACTTGGACCTGAAATGAAATCTTTCTACTATTTAACATGATAAAAAACTACAATGGACATGCTTTACTTGTAGCATATATGACCCAATCATTAAAACAGCAGATCACCAAATGCCAACATTTTGTATCTCTATAATTTGTTAAATGATTTTCATTTTGTGAAAAGATGTCAAAATAATTTGTCATGACATCAATGTACATAGAATACAATGAGTCTATGAGTTGTGGCCTCCTAAAATATTTCTTGTAACCAACAGTAATTTATTAAGTAATAAACCAGGAAGCTCATTAATGCAAAACCATTAATTTTCTTCTTCTAATATTATTATGAGAGTGATTCCATTTTAATTTCAGATGTGAGTGGTTGATATAAGACTGCAATTTTTATACCAGTAATTAAAGAATGATTACATTTTGCTTCTGTCAAATAGTTCTCAAGGCTTAATAATTCTTTGGAATGTTGCTTTGCATTCTATTAATAATGATGATAATGCTGGGACAAATCACTAATGCTTGTATGGCATCTGATGTGTGGTGGTTAAAGTGTAGGCTATGCAGAGGAACAAAGCACATTGCTGTCCCTCCAGGTGCTTGCAGTCTAACTAGTGACAAGTTCAAATGTAATAAATCACATTGATGTCTTACAGCTACAATGATTAAAATAGACTTATGTATGACACAGTGGCATCAGTCCATATGACCTCTTGAATGCTGATAAGGTATTCTTCAGATTTTGGCTTTCAGGTTCCTCTAAGAAATAGTTCTTGTCCTCCAGTCTAACCTTAGTGCTCCTATCATCTGCAACTGGACTTTAATATGACCTAGTCAGTGCTGCACGTATGTCTAGGATGCTTGGAGTACTCAACAAATATTAGTATAGTGATGAATCTTAACTCACTATCACTCAGTAAGTTTTCAAACTTACGAGTGTAAGTTTGAAGAATTCTTGGTTGAGATGTATGTTTCCTGAAAATTCATGCTTACTAGAAAATGAAGTATTGGTGGTTACCCCCCTCTTCCATTGATCTATAGAGAGAAAGTTCAGGACACCAACTATGTTTTAGTTATTCAACTTCTGGATTTCAAAGAAGCAATGCCTCCTGCTAGCCCAGTCAACATAGCACAGAAAAAACTAATTCATTGTATTTTTACCAATCCAATACCCACACTGTGACCATTCAACCATTCCCTAATCTATGCCCTGAATACACACACACACACACACAAAAAAAAACAAAACAAAAAAAAAAAAAACCTGTTACGTTGTTATAAATGAGCCCTGAAAATGAAGAGAGGGACACTGACATGTCTAACATGTTTGGCTTCTTCTTTTGGAAACTAATTATAGAATGAATTGGATGGAATTCCTCCCAAGCATTTTGAACACAGAAATGCCTCTTTCCTGGTGTCCATGGTTAGCAAAAACCCTTTCCACTCATAATCGCTAGTTGATACTGAAAGAAACCAGACATACAGGTGTCATAATATTGAATAGGGTTGGAAAAAGACAGACTACATCATATATACAATGTAGAAATCTTTGTTACCAGTAGACAGAGCTAGAGTCAGAAAAAAGTTGTAACTGGACTGTAAATGTGTTGTCAACAACACAATCCTGTCCAGGAGATGAGTCAAATTGCTCACTAAAGCTATGATGAGTAGAAAGTAGTGCAGGTGGGCAGAGCTGGAGAGAGAAAAATCGAGTTCAATCTGGGAAGACCATAAAAGTATCAGCTGTCCTTCACTCACACAGTGGCTCTATCCACACTAAGAGGGTAATCATCAAGACCATAGCAGCTGGCAATGGCAGAGTCCTAAAACAGTGCAGAGCTTTGGCTTGTGCTTCCTGTCAAAGTTTTCTTACATCTGTGTGCAGTTATGCAAGGGCAGCATGAAGCAGAGAGGATGCAGACTGCAGAGTGCTGTCTCCCATCTTCACACCTAGTGTTGAATGGGGTATTCTTGAATCACACTGAGTTCCTTGAAGCAGAAGAGGCAAATCCGAGTGTTCCCAGCAGAAGGGGCCCTCAAGACTCCAGGGAAGCATGGCAGGTGCAAAGGAGAGCAATGTTCCTGTTTGTAAACAAGGGATCCATGAAAGCAAATTTTACACTTCACATTGTATAACGGAGAAGGAATATTCATTGCTTCATTATTGGAGTATGTGACTATTAATTGGTTGAAAGACACAATGCAGAAAGAGTTAGAGGCCTTCAGTACTAGGGCAGGAGTCACCAAGACAAAAAGATTAACTAGGATGGGTGTGTAGTGGTGTGAAATTATAAAATATTGGTTTCTGCTGTAGAGTGCCACACTAAATCGTCTCTCCAGCTTACTGAATTCTATGAAATGAATCCCAGATGCCAATTTTCCCGCCCTGCCAGATGCCCCTGTCTTCTGCAACCTGGTCACAACAAGCATTATGGATAATCATAATGGAGATAAACAAAAGTAGGCAATACCTCCCAAGATTTTAAACACATCTGCATGGCAAGTGTTTCTGTCAGAAGAGCTGAGAAACAGTGATTGATGATGACCAGGAGATAATAAGGAAGTCTGCAGAAGGTGACAGACATATATTTTACAATCTGGGAAATGGGACAGTTTGAAAGTTGTAGAGAGCTGACTCTCTTTATGTTACCCCTCAAGATCCAGCAGGTGGGAAGATACTTTTACTTTACATCATTATCTAGGACATTGATTCTGAAAATGTGATGTGTAAAGCGGAAGTAGCACTATTATCTAGCATCTTGTTAGAAATGCACATATGTTGAGCCTCACACCAGGGCTCTGAAGTGGAAATTCCAGATGAGAGTCCAGCACTTTGTTTGTACCAAATGCCAGGCACCTCTGTGATACACCACTGCTCTGTGATCCTGACGATGATGGTGACAGGGCCTGTCAAATACTTTCCTCCTGTCTCTGGTATATTCCTCTAACCTGGTGGTTCAGTCTTCAGATTTTGCTATTGGTACTTGCATGAGGTCATGATGTCACTGTCTTTTACATCTGAGTAATACTCCATTGTGTATAAGTACCATTTTCTTTATCCATTCTTTGCTTGAGGGGCATTGAGATTGTTTCCAGGTTCTGGCTATTATGAATAATGCTGCTATGAACATAGCTGAGCAAGTCAGGATCTATCCCTGGTGCATAAACTGGCTTTCTTGATCCCATTACCTATGGTCGGACACCTTGCTCACCTTTGATGCCGGGGGGTGCGGGGGGGGGGGCGTTGTTCCTGCCTCAACAGAATGTACCAGGCTTTGCTGCCCCCCCTACCATGAGAGGACTTATCCTTTTGGAGGAGGGGATGGGAGTTGGGTCAGGATGGAAAGCAGGGTGGGAGAGTAAAGGGAGAGAGGAGAGGAGGATCTGTGGTTCATATGTAAAATGAATTTTTAAAAGTTTGAATAAAGAAAAAGCAGGAACCATGAGACCCTCTTCAAGTCTTGCTGACAGTTTATCAGAGACTCTCTTACAGATATTTTATGAGAACTTTAGAGTATATGCTGAGTTTTTGTTAAACAAATTTTAATTGCTAAACATGATACAAAATTATTTCAATTGAATAAATAAAGATAGTGATAGCCTGTGGTTAACTTCAACTACTAATATTTGACACTCTTCGTACTTTGTTAAGAATTAATCCCATGCTCGAAGAAGGTGATGTAAGGACAACTGTGCTGAGGAGGCGAAACTGAGCCCATATGGAACATATTAGAAGATTAAGCAAATGATCCTAAATGAAAACCCTTAATGACTAGCTATGTTTGGCAGCAACACTTTCCTGTAGAACAAAAAGCTATGATTTTTAATTGGTTGCTCATGATTAACCAATTAATCTTTTAGGCCAACTTTGCAATTCTGGCCCAGAGTCCCAGGACACATTCTCTGAACTTTAGTCACAGGGCATTTTGTTGTAGGATTAGGGTGACGGATGCTAGCTGTTTCCTTTTTATTTTCAGGGAGGCTTGACCTTGAAGAGGGGGTCTCCCAAGTCTTCTGGTCCCACAACATCAGCATTCCCTCTCTCTTCTTGCAGTTTTAGCTTATACATATGTACTCAGGTAAATTTTCATTCCAACCAATTTGAATAAAATTACTTTATTTTTCTTGAAAGAGGCCATTCTGATATAAACATCATCTAAGTAAAAAGATGTTTACACAAAGGAAAAAGCCATCTTCAGAGAAGCTGTTCACATGAATCCTGGCATCCTGGAAGGAGAAAGAACATGAATTCCAGAGTTAGAGGGACCAGGGCACGAAGCTCGACCCTGCTATCCATGACCTAAGCACATCATTCTGAGCATTTCTATTAAGGAACTTTGTAGTTCATAAATTGCCAGACCTAATGAAGTCATATATAGTCTTGATGGAGTATTTGGCAGAACATTTTCA